>NW_017537001.1:431356-433561 GCF_001853355.1 Bactrocera latifrons | reverse complement strand
TAATAAAATGTACTTAATAAAAAACTTTTAAATAACTGCCCAAAAACAGAAAACTAAAAAAAAGCACGAAGAAAAATTAATTACAGTGCCAGCGCTGAAGCTTTAGAAACGGTAARCGCAGCAAACACTTTAATACTGAATTAATTTCAGATCTATTTAATTCAAAAAGCTTTATGTTAAACAGTTAATGCTGAAAGTGCTGAATTTAATTAGGCAGAAGTAAGTGGGTTGTATCGTAGTCAGAAGTGGAAAGATTTGATTTTCGGTGATGTCTTCAAAACTAAGAAAAAAAAAACCAAAAAAAAATTGTAATAATTAAAAGTAACAAGTGGAAGATGGAAAAATATATACAATGGAATGAAATACTACTATATTTAAGTGGAATGCATCGGAAAAATAAAAGATATCAATCACCTAAGGTCTGAGACTTTATCTGCTGGGAAAGTGTCTAAAAACCACGCCAAAGCCGCTCAAAGATCAAATTAATTCATTGCTTTTGCATCATGAATATGATCTGGTGGGACAGACGTCCAATAAGAAGCTCTATTTGGCCATATTGAAGTGTTTGCGCTTCGAACATCTGTCGAAAACGGCCGGAATTGTGAAATAACAATTCATGAATTTTRCAAGATGATAATGCACAATCGCGTTGATTCCCGATTATGACCGAATTTAAAGCCAAAAAAGCAATAAATACCATCGATAAACCACCATATTCACCAGATTTAGCTCTATGTGATTTTTTCTTGTTTCCCAAACTGAAACTGCCGCTCCTTGTAACCCTTGTTTTATTTGATCGAAGAGCTATAATAAAAAAATCGCTGAAGGAGCTGAAGGCCATCCCAAAAATTGTTCGCAAAAGTGCCTATATAATCATTTATTTATATAGATTAGGGTTAGGTGATACATATAATCGTTAGCTGAACAATATTATTGTACAGCACCTTTTTAATCAAATCTATAAAGCATCAATCAAAGAATCAATCGAAAACTAACTCCTTTTCTCTCTCTGCCTTTTCTGACTACAACAGCTCACAGGTTATCTTRCGAAATATGTGAATTACCAACTGCAAAGCAAACAGCGACGGACGATAGAGCTAGCAAAATAACAATTTTAATAAACGTTACTCTTCGCCACGCGTGTAGATGCCACAAATGTGGCGCAACACTACAACACTCCCACCACTGTATACCGCAGGTACAGAAACCTAGTCTCACATAAACAACTCAGACTCCATTTGACGTTCTCTACGCACCCCACACTAAGCCACCAGCCAGTCTCCCCCCTACTCAGCGTCAACGGTTATACCACCATGCACACATTCAATTTGAACACACACACCAGCGCCTTTATTGCCGTGAGCATCACTTACCTGYTGTTCGCGCTGCACACCTTAGCCTACCACGTAGACACATTGACGCCCGCCACAGGCAAAATCCCGACAACACATACAACCGTTAGCACACGCAAGCTGAATCACACCTCTTTGCTGGATATGTCGATCGACATTGCGGTCGATCCGCATGCGAATGCATCTGTGGTGGCGTCGACGRTGGCAACGTCGACATTGGCAGCGTTGGCGTTGAATTCCAGTGGAATTGTCACTTTTGGCCCTGACAGCGGATATGTGTACGAAGACCGGCAAGGTCATGTTGTGAAGCGCGAGAACATCGAGTACGATTTGACCGGCTTGCGCGTGTACAATGTGGGCGTGTTGATGGCATCGCATCTGGGTAGGTTTGGGGGGAGTTTATGCACATATGGTATATGTATTAGTATATGTTCACTGTTTCCTAAATCAGTGATATGTTTAATGTTAGCTTCATATCAGTGAATTGCCACCAGGGTAAAGAATTTTTTATTAAAAAAAAGAAGTAAAAATGAATTGTCAATTCCGAGTGTGATATAAAAAATTAAAATTTCTTTAATCAATTTAATTTTTTTAATTTCAATTAATTTAATTTTTTTTATTTTAAATAAATAAATTCTTAATTAATTAATTTTTTTTTAATTGAAAATATATTTTTTCCAATCTATATTTTAATGCATTTAAAAATTTTGCAAACCTTAATTTTAATTTTAAAATCAGAATTAAAAATATAAAAAATTAAAGGACCTTTGTATGTGTGAGTTTAATGACTATTACTCTAGAGTATTGAAAATCATGGCTCCAAACGAGCTCTATTTCAAGAAGAGAGAAAAAA
>NW_017537001.1:414388-430548 GCF_001853355.1 Bactrocera latifrons | reverse complement strand
TTTTACGCGCAGCGCTTTTAATTGGCGTTCGCTTTAAGAAATTAATACGGAGTGAGCTTGCCGTCAATGTCCCCACATACAAACAAACAATTCGGCGAATGTGAATGCATATAAAGCAGCGCAAATCAATTGTTACTCATACGTCCCGTGGCGCATTTCACCACAAATTATGTATTTCCATTTGCAGTTGCATATTTAGCGCTCAACTGGGAAGTGTTTTTTTTTTTTTACTGAGACATGCTTAGTCCTTCGTAATTGCCGGATTTTATAATTGGAAATATGTACATAGTTTGTTGATATGTGGYCTTCAAGAGTAAAGTGGAGAGTTGCAAATCAGTCGCGATAATTGGGTTTTAATGAGAGCGTTGGCTGGATGGGGTGCACAAAAGACATACTATTTTCTTCTAATGCATATTTTYTCTTACCTTCAGTTACCCTTCCTGTTCCGGTGCCAAGGCGCCTGGTTTAGCTGCTGACATGCATTTTAAAGACGACGTCATAGCTTTTATTGGACCTGCATGTGCATTTGCTTTGGAGCCGGTGGCACGTCTAGCTGCCTATTGGAATTCTCCGATCATTACCGGTATGGGTGATCAGGTGAGCTACTACTATCAACGAATTTTGAATATAAAAATATAAATTTTTATTTTAGTAGCCCACTTTGTWACTTATATAACGACATAACAAATTTAATAAGTTAGTTATAATAATAAGTATTAAATTATGTTTATGTTATGCTTTTTCATTATGGAAAGCAAGCAAAAAAACTTAAATGTTACTCATACGCACTGTATATCGCATGACAAAATATACATTTAGATACATGGAAAAGATTAAAAAAAAACAACTTTAAAATAACGGAGGATAAATTTAAAGCGAAATAATTGTTCAAAACTAATATTATGAAAAATATAACTATTATTATTAGTATTAAATGTAATGCAAATAAAAAAATATTTATTTTCAGCGAAAGTTATGATAATCTAAAAATAATATGGCAACTAAGTAATAAATAAAATTAAATTTAAGTTCAAATAAATTTTGCACGACAGCCATGTAGAACTAGTGTCAGCAAAATGTTTTTTCACAACTTTTATTTAGTAATTATTATTTAAAAAACCTTATATATTTTTTCTAAAATATTTAAAGTTCGGCACGTGGTAATTTAACCGCGAAACTGTCCTTATTAAAATTAAATAGTAAAAAATATATTTAGATGTGTATAAGAGACAGCTATCGTTCAATGTAAAAACAATTCATTTCTTTACATAATTAAAAATATTTTCATGTATAATTTCTCACACAGCCACCTTCTGATGACGAATTAACGGTAACATCTGGCATATTAGGAAAAATTCATAAATGGAAAAATGAGAGCACGGTATGTTTTGAAGTGTAATTTACATTTTAAATATTAAAATTTATTATTATTATAATTTATTTATTTGAAACAATTTAAGTCAATATTTTGAGAATTTAAATTTTTTGTAATTTTTGTTTAGGATTTTTCATAACCAAAGTTAAACTAAATTTATGAAACTTTTATATCTGCCCACTAATGAATGAAATGAATCATATACGCACTAAAAGGTAGTGCAAAATCCATAATGAATACCTAAGTCTTCAAACGTATAAAAATCGGAATATATTAGGTAGTCGAGAAAGTCTTTTCGTATTTTGTCAATRGATGTCATTGCAATCGTATATCTCCAGAGCTAGCAATCACATTGTGTCATGCCATATAGTGTTGGAAAGGTGAGACTCAATTAAAAAAATGCCAAAAAAAAATTAAATTCGGGGAAGTTAGAAAAAAGGTACAGCTGTACAAAAATGCATGAAAGTAGTGAAGAAATTCACCACTAATGAAATATTTGAAGTTCACGGAGATGATGCTGTATCAGTTCGTGTAGCACAGAATTGTTCRCTCGCTTCCGTCCCTGAATGTATTAAAGATCATTTGCTGTACTTAAGACTTATTTTTCCGTTAGTACGGTTTAAATTTTATTAGATGGATATGAAGCATTACCACCTCGGCATATAATTTTCAATAATTTTATTCATGGATTCGGTGGTGAATAACTCTTTACGAAAARGATTAAGTAATATCAAATCACCGCCTTATATATCGCCAAGATTCAAGTATAAACCAGACATGGTTAAATTTTTCTTAAATTTTCAGTTTACGGAAAAATTATGCCTTTCTAAAATAATTTTCTGTGCCGCGGTCTCAGCCACATTAAATTCCTCCGGAACAGTGCACATCCATACATAAATAAAAGCATATTAAATACCAAAATATGCGTATGTGCTGTATGTACATATGTGTTGCATTATAGCAGAAATCTTTAATCGTCTTTGATTTTTATTTCAACTCCGGCAGCAGCGAATTCCCAGCGGTAAGCGCTGGCACATGCTGCGGCAACCGCTATTTGTGGTAATCTAAAGGCAAGCGCTGTCATTGCCATGGTCAGTGTCAGTCAGCAGAAGTCAGCCAGCCAGCTGCGAGCGCTACAACAAACTTACCGCCGCATCAACTTGGAAGGCCACCCTCTAGAACTCCGTTGACATTGACATTTCGCAATTTGTGTAAAATAAAAGGCAAAAGAAGCAGAAAAAAAAAGAAAATAAGGGAAAATGAGGAAGAGATAAGCAGAAAAAAGGCAGCAAACTATTTGTTGTTGGGCTTTTGGAATTTGTTTGCGCCGCACTTGAAATTAGTAGCGGTAAACCGTTAGTTTTACATTTGCGCACGTGTGATTGAAGAGTTGCAAAAAAAGTAGATAACACAACCACACATATACCAGCATATACACATATACACGCACTTGCTGTTGCTGTTTTTGTTACATTGCCTGCGTAGTGATACTTTCTGTCTAAGGTCACTTATAGCCAACTTGCGGCGGTAATTTCCTGTCTTCCAAGTGGACGAAGCGTTGGCTTTGCGGCCTGTCGGAATTAACTAATTTACCTTATTCAGCGGTTAGACTGAGTATTTAAGTATTTTTTAATTAATTAACTTTTTGCAGTTTCATTATAAGTACACGGTAAGGAAAGAGAGGCAGGCACTCATTTAAAGAAGAAAGATGATGCAAAGTTGTACCAGAAAAACGACATGCAAGTAGGGTATAATAAATATATTGGTACTCATGTATTTGAAGTGTTATTTGCAAGGCGTCTATWGTAGCGCTTTGCTCCTTTGCAACAATTAAGCTGTAATTTATTCTGCTTTCATTTCATTGTATTTGTATGCGAGTACTCTAGGCAGTATCAACAGGTCATTTGTGTCGACAATAAGTGAGAAGACGCACGGTTACTGTGATTATGCCAGACATGACATTTAAGCAGCCAAAAGTCATTCCATTAAATGAAGAAAAAAGTTAACTGATGCTGAAATCGACAGTGTTTTATAATTTAATATATTCACATTTAGTAAAAAAGCATGAAATAGCAGATCTAAATAGCTTTTAAATAAAAACTGAAGTCACAATTTTTATAAGATTTGTCTAAAGCCTGTCTATTATTGCCCGTTCCGTCCTTCAGGATATGGTAGCCAATCGACTGAACCAGAAGGTGAAATTACCTATTCACCGAAGTGTTCTCTTAATAAATCCATTGATTGATTCGACGTATGGAAAGTGGCACCGTCTTGTTGAAATCAAATGTCGCCGAGATCACGAGCTTTAATTTTAGACATCAAATGGTGGTTTATCAAGGCGYGATAACGGTCGCCATAACCACCGAACCGTTGTTTTATCTAGATGAAATGGCAGCTTTTGCAACTGTTCAGGTTTTCTTCGTCCCAAATGCGGAAATTTTACTTGTTTACATACCAATTGAACCAGAAATGGTCCTCATTGCTGAACAAAATTTGTGTCGAAATCGTCGCTTGTTAAACTTTTCAAGAGCCCATAGAGCGAAGCGATGTCCCGTGGGAAGATCGGCTTCAGTTCCTGCATGAGTTGTATTTTGTATGCTTTCAATTTAAGATCTTGACGTAAAACGCACCAATTCGTTCCATACGTCAGGCCGAGTCATTGCGAACGGCTCCGAATCGAATACTCGCGGTCTTCGTAGACACTTTCAAATACGGCTGCTATATTTTCTTCACTGCATGCTGGACGTGATCTATTCGGTCGAATATTATCCAATAATAAATATTGGGGCTCAAGATGGGTGATCAAATAGACCGATTACATGGACTATAACACAATATTACGACGTCGAAACCATTCAACAATCGAAACTATTCAACAAAATATTTAACCAATAATTCATCAAACGTCGCACCAAAAAGTGTACAAAACCCAAACCCAAAACTGAAGGCCATCTCAGCCGAAGTTTCTAAAATGTGTATAAAAAATTTAATTAATTTTTGGCATGCTCGTATTGGCTCGAGAGCCTATTCCTCTGGAGTTAGTACGGATATGATGAGAGAATTGGTGGCCACATTACTGAAGCGATTAGAGATTCTTCAAACATATAAGCCTGAGATTCTTACCCACTTTTCAATGAACACTACACACATTATGACCTTATGAAAAAAACCTTCGTCAATGCCTACTCAATCTAGATTAAAAATTGTTTACAAAATCGAAATGCGATAGATTTCAAAACCAATATTTTTTTGGTAATGGAAACAAATACAATATGCAGATTCGTAGAGGCTTTCAAGAGCAAGTGATAGCAATACAAAAATATATGTTTAATATTTTCCGCTACATTTCTTTTCTATATTAAGCAGTCACGGTCACCAAAGTACCTCATCTGTTACCTGTTATCTGTTAAAAATAAGACAAACAAAGTAAAGAATTTGGGTTAACCTTAAATTAATAAAATATTGCATTGCCTATTAAAATAAATTTTCACTCACATACAGCTTGTAGAAAAATTCATAAGCCATAATGATATTATCATTTTGTATTCAAATTGCAGGGCATGTTTAAAGACAAGAGCAAATACCCCACACTTACGCGCATGTCTTATTGCCAGTGCCGTCTTAAATTGGTGTTTGCCAGTATTTTTCGGCAATTTAAGTGGAAACATGTGGCATTGATCATCGACCGCTCGGACCTTTTCTCCCTAACTGTAGGCAAGAATTTGGAGTATGGACTACGGCAAGAGGGTCTACTTAGTTTTGTACGTGAGTTGAATGGCAATGAACAAGAACCGTATGAGAATTACTTGAAGGATGCAAGCATGTACGCAAGAGGTAAGTGGTATGGACAATGATGTCATTTAATGATTGGTATAGCTAGATACAATCAAATTATTTATATGAATTGTTTGAGTTTTGATTGCCAAAATACGGTCCTAGATTTGTCATTATTTACCGAGAGACGGCAACTATTAACAAACCTTTTATGTTTGTCGAAAGACAGACCGAATTGGCTTCTTATTCTTCTTACAACTTTTTTAATTACCCACTCAACCCAAAGTAGCACCTTTTGGCAAAAGTGGTTCGGCAATGGACTTCAAGGATGAAATTGTTCTTGRTGTTGATGCTGGCTCCGAGATGGACGAAATTAAGTATCTATGACTATCGACAGTGACGTGAGAGCCAAGTCGCGAATGCTATGACTGTTGGTTTGATGACAGGAGATATTCCGTCTAATCCAGTCSGGTGAAARCAGCACTAAYGGCGCGGTTYGTACCTTCTTTATTTAGCTCTGTAGCTCGTATTATTTTCTACAGCAATAGATTGAAGAAGGAGCTTATGGTGTTGCTCAACTTCAGGTTAGGCAACCGTATTAGCTTTGCGTGGATGCAAGTTCAGACATAGCGGCACAGACCCTGTCAGTTTAGCCGAAAATCCATCGACCGCTGACGTGATCCTTTATACGGAGTTGCTGATTAGTGCTTTGAGAGACCAGGAGTACAAGACGGGTAGAAACCCATTTCGCTGTTTGTTATGATTTTCCAACTGTACCAAAGATGCCAAGTTCAATTTTTACATCGTGGGGGCCGCTTCTTTTAATGCTAGCGCTCTCAACCTCTGGTAATCAGGCGCTCCAATTAAACTTCAGTGAACCCTTAAACCGAATTGTATTTGATTCTGTCCTAACTATACCACTAAGGTCTTAGAAAAAAGTGTAGAAAGAAATTTAAATTTTTTTTCAATAATTTTAGAATTATCCTTTATAGAAACCTTTGAGGAGACGAATACATAACGAATTATTGTGAATAACAAGATTTGTGAGATTGTTTGTTTACTTTTTTTTCCGATCGATATACACTTGACGATGACCTGCTAACTCCAATTAGGAAGTGTAGTTSTATTTAGCCTTTTTTCTTTTCTTAATTTCAGTGGTCATTTTATCGTTGCGTGGCATGTTAGTTCGTAAATTTATGCTCGCCGCCTATACACTGGGTATGACGAATGGCGATTGGGTCTTTCTTGATGTCGAAATATTTCAGGTGATTAATGAGATTACGCCTTTAAGCACGCACTCAAGCTAATATAGCACTTTGCATGAATTTGAATGAMTATATAATCGTTATGCCACAGAGTTCCTATTGGGGTGATCACGAYTGGGAAATGGGCGATACGTTGGATAGTCATGCACGAAAAGCCTACGAAGCGTTGTTGCGTGTTTCACTGCTGCAACCTACCAATCCGGAGTATCAAGGCTTCGCYGATAAAGTGCGTGTTATGGCCAAAGCTTACAACTATTCCTTTAGCGATGGCGAAGAGGTGCGGTTTTTATGGGTTTAAGACGGTTCTGTAAAATTATGGTTTTTTAAAACATATTTTCTGTGTCTTTGCAAAATGTTAGGTGAACTTTTTCATYGGCGCATTTTACGATGGAGTTTACCTACTCGGCATGGCCTTTAATGAAACGCTGAGTGAGGGCGGCGATATACGCGATGGCATGGCCATAACACGACGCATGTGGAATCGTAATTTCCATGGCATAACTGGTCATGTACGCATAGAYGATAACGGTGATCGTGATGCTGATTACTCCATATCCGATTTAGATCCGATAAATGGCAAATTTGAGGTGGTGGCACATTATTATGGACTTCATCGGTAAGTTGTCAGAATGGTAGCTTTTCGGAACAGTAAACTTTATTGATACCTRTATTTAAATAGCGAATATTCAGCCGTGGCAGGAAAGAAAATACACTGGCCTGGTGGACGYGAAGGTCCACCACCGGATGTGCCACGCTGTGGCTTTTTGGGCAACGCGCCGGAATGTCATGGCAATGGTGAGTTTTTGTTTCTAGATCCATAGGATTTCGAGATTGTAGTAGTGGATCTTAATATCTAATAGATTAATTAAGGCACATTGAGTAAATACTATATCTCTTATTTACATAGAGTTAATCATCATGTATGGAACATTTGCATTCGCCATTTTTTTCGGCTTTTCCTTTCTGGTCGTTTACCTGATGTGCAAGTGAGCTCTTCGAATATAATATTATGCATATAGAAATAAATACAAAAATTAAYTTCAAATTATATTTTAGGCAAATGAAACTGAATAATGAACTCAATAACATGTCTTGGCGCGTGCGTCCGGATGAGGTACTACTTGAGGTGGGRAGACTTCATGGCAGCAAAGTTGGTCTGCAGAAGCTCAATGTGGAGAACTTCTCACTGCAACAATATGACATACATTCCGGTCGCGCCTCCATCGCCAGTTGCACCTCYCTACCACTGACGCAAGTTTTCACCACGATTGGTATCTTTAAAGGTGAACGTGTTGCTATCAAGAAGATACACCGCAAAAAGGTCGACATCACACCAACGCTCTTRTGGGAGATCAAACAGGCGCGCGATGTTAGTCACGAGAATACCGTACGCTTTGTGGGCTCTTGCATCGATTTGCCACGCCCCACCGTGCTCATACTAACCGAATACTGTCCAAAAGGTAGCTTGAAGGATGTGCTCGAAAACGAGGCAATACAATTGGATTGGAACTTTCGCATGTCACTCATACATGACATCGTTAAGGGTATGGCTTACTTACATAACAGTGATGTGCAAGTGCATGGCAAATTGCGCTCGTGTAATTGTCTCATTGACGGACGCTTCGTGTTGAAAATATCAGATTTCGGCTTGCGTTCGTTGACCACGCCGTCAGAGTTCGTGAAGGATCAGAATTATTTTAACAGTAAGTTTTTCTGGGTTGATTTTCAAAACGAAGAGAGTCGAAAATTGTGTATTTATTTTAATCCAACAAGAGTTCCTCTGGATTGCGCCAGAATTGCTACCGCTAACCGTGCTACCTGGTAATCCGGCCACACAGAAGGGCGATGTCTACTCATTTGCTATAATATTGGAAGAAATTGTCGTCCGTGGTGGACCCTATGAAATGATACGTCAATTTATGGATGTGCAAAATATATTGAATCGCGTTGAGGCACATGAATCACCACCGTTTCGCCCCTTTGTCGGTCAACTCGATTGTCCACCCGATGTGCTTGATCTGATGGAAAAGTGTTGGGCTGATAATCCAGAAGACAGACCGGCATTCGCGACAATTCGATCAACTGTGCGGCTAATAATGAAGTGAGTGTTATAATAACTAGTCGAAATTATTACCGATTACAAATTGGAAATATCTCGTCTCTTCCAAAACTAAAGAGGCTTTTGTGAGAACCTAATGGATGACTTGTTGCGTCGTATGGAACAATATGCCAATAACTTGGAAAGTTTGGTGGAAGAGAAGACGGAGCAGCTGAGCATGGAAAAACGCCGCACCGAAGAGTTRCTGTACCAAGTACTACCGMGACCGGTGGCTACACAGTTGCTCGCTGGCGAAATGGTACAACCCGAACAATTCGAATGTGTGACCATTTACTTCAGTGACATCGTTGGTTTTACGGCACTTTGCGCCGAAAGCGGTCCCATGGAGGTGGTTGCCTTCCTCAACGATCTCTACAGTACATTTGATCGCATTATCGGTTTCTATGATGTTTATAAGGTAAATTTTTAATCCATAAATAATAGAAAGGTTTTAAACTATCTGCTTTTTAAGGTCGAAACAATTGGCGATGCTTATATGGTGGTTTCCGGTCTACCTGAACGTAATGATGATCATGCACGTGAAATTGGGTTGATGTCACTCGCCATCTTGGATGCTGTCAAATCGTTTACCATACGTCACAAACCGGATTATCAGCTAAAAATTAGAATCGGCATACATGCTGGTCCAGTTTGCGCTGGTGTTGTGGGTCAAAAGATGCCACATTATTGTCTTTTCGGCGATACTGTGAATACGGCGTCGCGCATGGAGTCAGCAGGGTTACGTAAGTTTCATAGAGTTTGTAAGTAGGAAGTGAAGTTGTCCGAGATATTCTAGCTATAAAATAGCTGTGGTTACTAGATGTAAGAGCTTAGCTTGATATTAAAGAACTCTAGAAAGCGATTAGACGCAACTCGATTGTGTCTAAAATCGACTTTAGGCGGGCATAGATAAATGTGGAAATATATGCAGTGATGTTCCAGATCCCAAAGTGTCATGCAGCTGCTCAAAATTAACGGTATTTTTGTCTCGAGTGCTCAATGCGAGTTCGTCTCGATATGGTATTCTCGGCAGTGTCCTCGCTGTTGTAAGCATATTCCTATCATAAAATAATAAAATTTTTAGTGAACTGGTTCTTCCCTAGAAAACAGGGCAGAGAGAACTACTSTATAAAATACAACTCTGATGTACATCATTTCTTATTTCTCTTTTGCAGCACTGAAAATACATGTCTCCGCAGCGGCTAAAATAATTTTCGACAAATTTGGCACCTTCCAAATGGAATTACGCGGTGATGTGGAACTAAAAGGTAAGGGCACAGTGACAACTTATTGGCTATTGGGTTGCACCGAACCGGATCCTCGACCACCAACACCACAAAAGAACAATAAYGGCGAGGTACCATTCCCGATACTCTTTCCAGCGATTGGGAAATAGCTCTCAGCTGCCGAAGAGCATGAATGTGCGACCTCCGAATTTTGAAATACGCTCAATTGTTACCTGTTCAAATATGTATGCGGTTATACAACCAAAATTATATAAACTTAAGCAGCCTGTTTTTAGAATATACTTATGTTGGAGAGTTAGTACTGCTGTAGTTCTAATCCAATGATATATTTACTCATTCCAGTACAAGTCTCTGTGTACCTAAAATTTTGTATTATTGTGTAGTAAAATCATACACCATACACATACAGTATTTTGTGTTTCTACTCATAATTGTTAAATGTACTGTAGTATTTGTTGGTAAGCTTCTAAGCATTGAGCTTATGTGGACTGAGCTTTGAAGCTATAAGAAGTAGTAGTTGGTTTATTGGAACGCTCATTTTATTATTTAACAAATGATGATGGAATATGAAGGTCTAAAATGAAGAAAGATATCTTTAGGCAGCGAAGTTATATTGAGAACAAAAAATAAATGATTCTATTCATCCAATGAGTACAATGGAGAGCTCAATTAGAATATTATATTTACTTATTATTTATATATGAGCATGATAGTATGGAATTATGCTAGTCAATGCAAAAATAAATGTGAATGTATTTATGTAACGTCAATGTGCTGTGAAAAATATACAAATTTTAGATATGTGTACTATGATGTCAATGTCTACACAATTAAATAAACAAATAAAGTATAAAATTGATAGTAAAAATGTATAGTAGAACATATTTATAGTAATGTGGCGCTGCGAACTGAGCGTGCTATTCGCAACACGGTCACCCATCTTGAGATCCAGAATTCATTATACATTCGGCCGAATAGACCACGTCCAGCATATAGTGGAGAAAATATAGCAGCTGTAGCTGAGAGGGTGCACGAAGACCGTGGAGAGTCCATTCGCGCCAAAGGCCGCAAAAAAGATRTCTGGCAACGTGGCTGAGAACCCTACATTCGTCAAACGCCGCATTACTGGCAACAAGAGGCTGCTTTATTAATATGACGTCGAAACTGTGCAACAATACACTGTATAGCGATCTAAAAATKAGCCAAAACCGAGAAAACAAACATTCGGCGAAGAAACTGGCAGCCATCACAGCCATAGTAAGTGTATAGAGAATTGGATTAAACGTTTGCATACTTGTATTGGATCAGAAGCTCTCTTTTTTAATAATCTGACACTGGACCTCTCTTTATTACGAAAAATGCGGATTGGAAAGCAACGGATCTAGTAGAGCTGAATTAATACAATTCTGTTGGTGAGCATTCCAAAACCGATTGAACCTCCCACTTGGATAGCAGAAAAGGCCGACTTTTGCGTTACCGTAAACTACTAGGCAGATGTGAATAAGAAGTACAAACTGGAACTAAATATTTCCGAACTCCGACAGTAAACCGCACTAATTCACTCCGCACACAACTGCGATTGCCACTAAAGTACAGAGCCGCAACAAGGTCCTCAAATATCTAACCTGCATCACCTGTAGCAAAGAGAAAGAAACGTTGCTGGCAATATACAAGACAATATCGACACTGTCCCCTTTAAGCAGTTCCTTTTCGGGGTTTTTCGTCATCACTCCCGTCACCTAATTGAAGGGGAACCGTCACCTAAAAACATCAGAAAATCATTCCTCCAATACGTCGACGATATAGAATCATATACCGTTCAAATTTCGGACGCGACTAAGTTTCGAAAGGCATTGAACGTCATTTACAGTGGAACTATAAATACCCTTTCATTGAATGGTGTACTTGGAGACCAAACACTAAAAATTGCAGATTAAGAGCTCGAGTTGCCGCGTGAAACAAAAGTGAAACTAGCACTGCTTTGTTCCGGGTACTGTAGCAGRTTACACTCCTACCAATCGACTCAAGCCTATTAATTTCGGACAAACCCTGTACTAAAAAAATTAAAACAGTTTTTTTTTTGCTGTGAATTTAAAGTATGTGTTAATTTAGATGACCCCCTTCAAATCTAGGTAGAGTGTTTTGACTGTTATTTTATGAGCTTTTGGTATCCTCAATACGTACTGTTCAGAAAAAAAACGAAATTTTTGTACCGCAATGACGAAAAATTATTACTGATTTTGGCGGCATTTSTCGTTTTTGAAGCAAGAGCAATAATCACACTTTTTATATTGAAAGATGGAAACAGAAAAGTGAAACCAGAACGAAATGAAGTCATTCCTAAGAAGTATCTACATTTAATTGTACCAAGTAACAAAGATTTGTTTTTACACAACTTCACCCACCCGTCCACAAAACCACCACTAAAAAAAGCTTTAAGCTCGCGTCACTCTGCTTAAAATACCGGTATTCTTTCGTCCTTTTGTTTACACAGTATTTTTCATGCATTCCTTCTTTGTTATGTCCTTTGTTTATAACAATAAATAAAAAAGCTGTCATTCCGTTATCCTTGCTACAAGTGAGCTTCCTGTCAAATGAAGCACAGAAAATATGTAGTGCGTGTAGGTTTTGAGTGTGTGAATTTTATCAGCGTGAAATTAGTAAATATAAAATGAGCGAAATCATTAAAAAGAAGTTTATAGATCAAATTTTGCATAGCCGCAACGGAATGTATTAAATTACAACTATGTATATATAAGTATAGTTTAGCTTTAGAGCTAGAAAATTTACCTGCTAATTGAAAGTCCGCAGAAATCCAAAGTGCTTGTAGCACAGTAGATAGTGAATGTTTTATTTCTTAGATACCTAAACATACCAAATAGTGGAATCCGTAGTGAAATCATGTGCATTGCGACCCCCATCTGCTCCGCGGGCAGGCCCAGTCACCTCAATTGCAAATAAAATATAAAAGGATTATCAAAATTTGACCTCGCTTTGAAGTGGGTGTGTGGCAGAAAGAAATATTTTTCGCCAATTTGACGCACTCACACATACACACGCACTTACACGTAACTCGCATATACCCACCGTTTGCAATATGAAAGTGATGCGCATACGCCACGCTAAACTAATCGTAGCCGTAGTGGTCATAGCCAACCTCATACTATTTTATTATTCCTGGAAGTCGACCATTTGGAAGAGTCTCACCTCCACGCTCATGCCCGGCGATGCAGCAGAGCGCGCCGCGTCAGCTGATAACGAGCTCGGCGGWGTTGGTGCCGGCGCCGCAGGACGTGGCGGGGGMAAATCGCCGCGCGATAAGCTCAAGAATGCCAACAAACATATACGTAAATCCATAACGGTTGTATTTCGCAGTTTTTATAATTTCGAAAATGATCTCAAAGCATCCATTGACAATCTGCTCGATATTGTGCCGAATTTGTCGGTGTTGGTGCTATTGGAGGGTACACCCTATCCACCGGTCACGTATGAGCGCAACATCACCGCCACCAGCGGCGAGGAGAACACTGTGCGCTTCATAAATCTCGGTTTCGATGTGCAAAAGACACCGGAGCAATTAAACGCGCTCGCAGCCATACACACGAAATACGTGTTACTGCTGCCGGATAGCGTGCGTTTGACGAGCAAAAATCTCTTGCAAAAGATTTTGCGCGAAATCAATTCGGCCATGCCATTGGGCGCTGGCATAGCGGCAAGAGCGCCGCTTAAGGCGGGCGAGTTTAAGCATCAGCAAGAGGCGCGCGCCTTGTTGCCRCCTGTCGGTCCGGAGGAAACGGTCAGACGTTTGGTGATAGTGCCATTCGCCGGCAATATGAAGTCGTTTAGCAGTTGTACGCAAATCAACTTGGATCTACCCAATTGGACGATACAATATGTGGCGGTCAACACCAGCGACAAGTGTGACTTGGTGAGTGGCAAGCAGAAAGCTGTTGTTTTTCGGTTTTAATGGATATATATTCATATTATTTAATTTTCTCCTACACAGTATTTACAAAAACATGCCATACTCGTGGATGTGGGCGTACTCAAGGAGCTGCCCGACCCATTCGTCTCGCCATTCCCCGAAATGTTTTACATACAGGCGAAATTGGCTGGAATTTCTGTAAGTGCCACAATTTTAATATAATTTCATTAATTTTAATACTTTGAACTTCATCTAACTCGGTTCTTACAGAAAACTGTATTTCCACAAACCTTCCAAGATGGACGCCGACTCTTCGCTTCGTACCATACGAAACAACGCCGCACCGAAATACGACGTCGCCAGTTTAAGGAGTTATATAAGAAGCTACAGATCAAACGTATCATACGTCGTTCACATAAAATCATCTCGAAAAGCGATACGAAAGAGAGYGGCGGTGGTGGCGGCTCACATCACAATCTCGTGCTAGATACACAATTTTCCTCATCTAACTTCAGTTTACCGCTRGTAACAGAAATCGATTTAATCGGTTGTGAACGCACCACAAAATCCTGCGTCGGTACTGTCTACAACAATCGGCCCTTTTACATTTATTTGGACAAACATGCGCCGCCATGTTGCCTTGACAAACTCAAAACGACATTCAATCATGTGCTCGAGGAGTTCGAGAATGTCGGCATACGTTATTGGTTGGACAATCAAGCCTTACGTACAGCCATCGAGACGAATCACTTGCATCCGGATGCTTATGAAATCGACATCAGTTTTAATGTCAACGATTTGGAGCGTTCGAATGCCATGAAAAAGTCGCAGAATAAACCATATGTAGACAATGAGGGCTTCTACTGGATTAAGGCGACGGAYGGGCATTATTTTAAAGTGCAATTTTCGAAAATTAATCAAATTGGCGTAAATCTATTACCATTCGAAATTAACGGTAATGAGGTGAGACCAAGTGGATTTTTCGGTTGGAAAGCCAAAGAATTCTCCGCCGACTATCTGCATCCAATGTCGACGGTACTGTTTTTGGGCAAAAGTGTAATGTGTCCGAATAATGTGCGAGAATTCTTGGACTTTAAGAATGTGTAATGCAGTGATTAGTGGAAGGAGGCTGAAGAAACACCGCTTTGAAGCACAAAACATGCAAATGGTATTAGAAGCGTTGATCTATTGAAGCACATTCGAGATCTAACAAAAAAAAAAAAAAGCGCAAAGTGTTCCGAGAGTATATTTCAGCGGCTACTTAAGAGGTGTGGTTCATAAGTGTGGAAGTTATATTGTTTCAAATTAGTTTCCTTTTAGTTGTCATAAAGATATATTCTCCAATTTTACATAATTTAAAGCAAATATAAATTTTTTTCGATCAGTTCCTTCATAACACATGTGTCTCTCTAAGATCAAAGTTYTTCAATATATTTTCCATCCTCAAAAGAAGGTTAATGAAAGATTGGTCTAGATTATCAGAAAACTAAATAAATTTTGTAATTTTATTGTTTGGCTGAACGATGAGGTTTGGTGATTGTGTACTTCGGTTAAAGCCGTTCGTCAGACTCGTGTTTTCAAAAACCACACCTCGCAGAACCATATGCAAAATATGAGGATTTAATAAAGACCGTACGAATTATATTAAAACAGAGCTAAAGTGATTTACCTAGAAAATATAAGTGTGACTTTACTTAAACGGAATAAATTAATCGCCATGATCTCTAAAGGGAAAGAATTATAAAAATAAAGATAAAATTTAGAAGATTTTAATGGAATTGTATATAGTAAATACATACATACACACCTACAAATATTTGTAAAAATTTAAAAATTCGGAGTATACATACACATTAATATATACATACATACTTATAATGCTAAGCCAAATTAGATAAATTAAGCGAGTACGGAAGACACTTCTACGAAAAAGAGTAAGATTAAAGAGTTCACAATATATAAGTAATACATGTTATTATGTTTTAGAGTTCATGCTTTACACCAAAGAAGCTTTAACATCAGCCGATGGAGCAGTCGTTAAAAAAATTGACTTTTAATTGAATGATTGAAAAAATTATTTCAAAACCAATGGAAAGGAAATAGTATGAAATCATAAAACAAAATACTAAATATAACAATTTAATAGGCTTGTCAGACATCCCCGAAATTTAGACAATTAGTATAATATCTTTTCTAATGTATAGATAAAGCTAAACATTTCTAATTGACTCAATTACRTTCTGTCTGAAGCGCCTGTAAAATATATTATATAAATATACGAAATAATAAATAACCAAACATTCAACAAATAATAGAAATAATTATGAAGCTTCAGTAATTTAGAAATATTAAACTGGTCAAAGATGGTACCAAAAGGAGGAGTTTGTGAACCGGAGTAACAACTACGCTAAAACGTAATACAGCTAAATATTATTTAATGTTGAATTATGATTTTCAATTAGCGAAGCAAACACGA
>NW_017537001.1:388068-413503 GCF_001853355.1 Bactrocera latifrons | reverse complement strand
TTTTCATTACTTTCACTCATTTTTGACTTTTGACTGTAGCTTTTCTTCATTCCCGAAACGACTGCAATGACATCCAGTGACAAAATAGGAAAAGACSTTTTTAATCGCCAATATTTCGATAGATTTTACTTTTCAAAATAACATACCRAAATTTTGGCGCTACAACTCTGATTCCACTAGTCGACTATTTCGAAAGTTCACGATATACATATATATCACATTTCATATTTCTATATCTTAATTTTGTAATACAAATTACAACTTCACCTCAACCTAATTATGTATTTAAACACAAAAAATTTAATTGTTGCAAAATAAGTTGTTAATAGTGCTCAATTGTAAACTTTACCATACATATATACATAGCTATACAAATACATAACTGTATAACTACACTAAACACTCATTCGACATTCATATGTGATAATTGTACTGCATGTAARCTCGTACTCCGCGCTACGGCTTCAAGTATTTTGTTCTGCTATTACTATTTATAAACATGCATACATATCTATATGTATTTGCATACCCACTATTTATTGAAGTGTATAAAACGGTTGGTTTTCTGATATTAATAAGTTATAAATAAGGAAATTTTTATTGTATACATATTTTGGTGTAAAAAATATTGCTTTGAAAGTAATTTTGAAACGTACATAGTTCCATAAATACACTCATACACGCACACTAGGGTGTCCCTTATTCTGAAAGTTGACTTTTTTTATCTTTCCAGTTTTTACCTTAAAAAAGTGATACAACAYAAACAATAATTTTACTTTCCCCATATACTGGGTGGTCGAAAAAGTATTTTCGTATTTCTTATCAAACTTCAACTTTTTGTTAATATTTTTAATAATAAATAAATAAACTAATATGATCCATTGTGGTCGACCACTTTTTGCCATTTAAAGCCATCAGTGTAAATCGAAAWTTCAAAATTCCATGAACGGAGGCGAGCGAACCATTGTTGKSCTACACGAACTGATACAGCATGGTCTCCTTAAGCTTCACAAATTTCATTGGTGGCTTGCGTGGCATTCTTCCCTTTTCTATACAAAAATTTCAAAATATAATGAATTTCTTCATTATTTTCACTCATTTCTGAACACCTGTAACTTTTTTCAACTTCACTGCATTTATTTTTTTTTTTAGGCTAAATGAAGCTTAAAACCTCACCTTTGAAACACTATATGATATGACACAATATGATTGGTAGCACTGGAGATATACGACTGCAACGACATCTATTTACAAAATACGAAAAGACTTTTTCGACTACCAATTGATGGGAAAAGAATAAAGATTTAGACACTATTTAAGTTGAAAATAAAGARAATGTTTACTTTGGATCATTTTTAGGGTTAAAACTGTAACTTTAGAGGCTCTCGCAAAAAAAATCAACTTGAGAAATAACGGACATCCTAATGCACACACACACATACTATAAACTATGCATTATATTTTGAAGGACTCAATGCAATGACTACATAATTAAAACATACATAAATACAACAGATGGGATAAATAAAGTGACATTCGCTAATGTACGAGTATATTACCTTAGTATATATACACAAATATACTCACATATATGTATATTGTTTATATATACACATTCATATAAATAGATCAAATAGCTCAATAAAAATAAATAAATTTATGCAAATATTAAGATTTTCGGTGTAAAACTGTAACGCTCACCTCTCAAATACTTTAAAATTTACACAAACACAGACTTTCATTACATTACAAATAAAATATTTGATTAATAAAACAACGGCATTTCTCATTTATTTTCGGCGCTGATTATAACAGATTTTTTATACAGTTATTCGCAAAGGCTTTAGCGAAACAAAGCGCCTCGGCTCGTGAAAAACAAAATTCAAAAACAATATTTTTTTTAGATTACAAAAACAATATTTATAGATTACAAAAATATATTAAGGTTACGTAAGCAGTCTCAGTAGTATCGCGCCGACTTCTAGCTCTTCGTCGTGGTGGGTGCATCGGGCACTATCATATCGTTTGGCAATTCACGCACCAGCGACAGCAGTTTGTCCAACTTTTGCACCTGCAGCGTATTTTGATCGAGATACTGTTGCTTTTTGGGCGGCTTCACCATCAGACGCAAATTGGGCGATAGCTTTAACGAGGTCACAGTGCTCCTGCAAGAGTAACAAAGTCAAAGACAAAATTAATACAAACTTATACCACTCAAGGTGAGTATCCAACTCACTTATCATCGCCGACAATAAGGAAAGGCAGATTCTCATTGAATACCAAACGCGTTAGCTTATTCTTGCGTTTCGGGACGACGGCTTGCACACAAATCGGCTTGTACTTGTTCACATTCAAATCGAAGACGAACACTTTGCCCTCGTTGGTGCAGGCGGCAAAAACCGTGCTCGAGAAGGGCGCCCACTTGACATCGCCCACAGAGGAGCCGAGATCGAAAATGAACAGCGGTTCCGGACGCATATCCTCCCACACTTTGACGCGCCAATCGCCGCTGCACGAAATGAAAATATTCGAATTGTAGCGATTGAAATCGATGCGATAGACAGTGAGATGATGTGCATTGTACGTCATTAAATATTTCGAACTATACGCGATGCTGCATTTGTAGATGAGACCCTCTTCGGTGCCGACTAGATAGATTTCCGGATTGGTCGGATGGAATTTCATGCAAGAACCACAACTGCGTAACTGTACTTCGGTGCCGTCGGGTCCCTCAACAATGCCGTTCGTAAGAAAGAGCGTTGTTATTGTCGTAATCATGAAGTCATTCTGCATGAGTACCCAGTTGAARACCCGACCATCCGTTGAGACGGAGTAAAAATTTATCTCACCGTCCGCCATATCGGGACCCCATTTGATCTGTGAATGAAATGTGTCAAAATTRATTAACCATAAAGATAGATCTTGACGTAGTCCAAWTGGACATGCTCTGGTATTGAGTGCTGATTGTATGAAAATTGGAAGCAAATGTATCTCTACATACCTCCCATGCACATTCCGAATGCTTATTGTGTACACCCACCGACAGATAAAGCGGCTTCTCATAGTTCTCTCTTAAATTATAGACCGCCACACTGCCGTCGTACATGCCTAGAAAATAAATAAGCGCCCATAGTTATTGTTGTACAACATTCGTGAAATAAAGCAAACCTATTGCGACTAAAAACGGATACGTCGGATGGATATCGCAACACATGACGCCGCTCTCCGTCGATACTATGTAGTAAATATAGAAAAAAGGACTGCACTCATAACATTACATTACGATAAGCCAAAGTGATTTGCTTACTTATATAGTCCGGATAGGAGGGGTTCTTCACGGTGAAAAAGCAAATCGCGCCCTCATTCGGTTGCTTCATGAACTCATCTATGGGTTATCATTACATAAAAAGTCTCTTATTATAATTTTTATTACGAGACTTACGCGAACCGTAGCATACTGCAAATAAATCGTAATACATTGGATTGAATAGCAAATCGGTGACACTTAATTTTCGTATGCGATCATAGTTGAATTTCCAAAGCGGTAGCAAGGTGCCCTCTTGCTCTCGGTATTCATCAGCCGGATCTTCCCAATAACGATAGTCGTTGGCGATCTCCTCGTATATATTTTGATTTATCATGCGTTCCAATATCTGCCACGCCTTGAGATACTTTTTATTGAGCAGTTCGGCTTCGGCTGCCTTATCTAACTTTTTCGCGCCGACATCTTTTCGATGTCCGCCCCGCTTATCGTCCTTCTTCTCCTTCTCCTTTTGCTGCTGTTCAAAGTCCTCAGCATAGCTGTCGTAAATCTTCCATTGCAAGACATTGGCGCCATACTGAGAGCGGGGTGGAGGTATGGTTTGTGTTTCTACACTCTAMATATGTGTTGCAGAAGAGTTTAATATTTATTATATACATTTCATTGTGGCTTACCCTTCTCGGATTGGTATACGTTAACGCGGAACGTTCACAGAAATTAAACTGATTTAATAGTTTGCGCTTTCGTCCACCCGTTGCCGGTGYTGCAGTTGGCGCTCCTAAACACAATTACAAATATATGTAGGTTACATAATTATTTCTTCTCTCTAAATTAGTTATCTAAATGAGTTTCTTCTTCTATAAATAAGTTATTTATTTATATATTTGCGCACCTGCCGCTTCTCCGCCCTCCTCAGCTGCTGCAGYCTCAGCATCTGCAGCGCCTTCCTCAACTGCCTCTTCTTCTTCACCCTCTAGCTCTTCCTCAGCCATTTCTTCATCCGCTTCTTTAGCTTGCTTTGCTGCCTTCTCCTCATCCTCTTCTTCCTCTTCCTCCACTTTAGGAATACGACTTTTTCTGTCTTCAACTTCAGCCTCAACGAAGGAACCAATAAGTGTGGGTAATGGGTACCCTAAAGTTGAAGATAAACACTATTTTACTTGGGYACTTTGGTTACTAWAAAGTAAAGAAAATATCAACCGATTTCGCCCATCTCCTCCATTTGTATTTTCGCTTCATCCGAATCTATATGCAAGGCACTGCCCTCCATTTGCATTAGTGTTACAGTGTTTCCRGCAATCGGCACCTAAAAGTTGTCACTAAATTTGTATTTAGTTGTTACATGCAATATTTTACACCACAATACTCAATGTATTCTATAAAATAGAACTTTTGTACAGCCACGCTAGTTCGATCGCTATTTTCAGCAAAGAAGATCTTTGAYGCAAAGAAACTCAAACAAGATCAAATACTATCGAGGTTATTCGGCCCGGATTTTATGGACTATTCATCTTGATCTCTTATCATCTCTCAATATTATATAAAACTAAACCATACTTTTGATGATGTTTAAAACGGAGTCCCTACAAATCTCATTGCGAATGCAACCTAAAGCGAAAAAAGTATTTAAGAGGAGCTTGTGTTTATGGTCTTTTGGATAAAATTAATAAAAACACTGAATTGGACTCATAGCAAAATCTGACCAAAGAATTTGTGTCAAATTTTGTATTGTTGGAAATGGCTTACGGTGATTCAGTTTTATCAAACACAAGACTAAGAGTAGTACAAAGGCTTCAAAGACGGTCGAGAAGTCGTTGAAGACATGCCTCGTTCTGGACGTCCTTCGACCTTTATAACTGATGAAAATATTAAAAAAAAAAATAAAATATATGGTGCTTGACGATCGTCAGGTAAGTGTTAGAGAGCTCGACATCGGTCACGAGTCCGTTCGAATGATTTTGGTGGATATTTTGGGGTTTTGCAACACGTTCTTGCTCGACTCGTTCCGATAAAGCCGGTTTTTTTTCAAAAAGAGTGCCGTAAACAGGTCTCTTTGGGCATAAATCGCTAAAATGCAACTCGTTTTCAGTCGATCGAAGCTGAAAGCCATCCCAAATTGGGCTTATGAAAAGTGTTTCGAGGACTGGAAAAATCGTTGGCATAAATTTTTTTCATCTGGTGGGAATTACTTTGCAGGCAACAAAATAAATATTAATGAAGAATTAAATATTTTGCGTTTTATTCACAATTTCTGGATACTTTTTTTATCACAATGTGTTATGTAAATATAATAACCTAGTTAAAATAAAAGTAAAAACTAATTGTATTTATAATTAAACGCACACTCACCTGAACGAAGGCGCTATCCTTGAAGCTGTACACAACCAAATTGTGTATGACATTTGTATTTGTTGTGGTCAGCACCCTAGTCACCTCCTCGGCCAACTCAGCTTCTGTTAACTCCAACTGATCATCTGGCTTGAGTAACTGGCGCGATTTAATCCAAGCATCGAAATCATCAGCGTCACCACCGCCATCTCTGATGTTCGATTTCGAAACCGATTTGATCTGTTAGAAATGCGATTACGATAAATGGGTTGAGAGAGATATTGGTTTAACTTTTAAGTAAAGGATTTATTTTTAAAAGATATTTGCAGTCATGGGGTGTTGTCATATAATTGAATGCACTTTTGTAATTAGTGTTCTCTTGTTGCTAATACTAAATATAAACAGCTAGTAGTTAAAATAACCAATATATATACTTACAATTTCATATTTATTTGTATAAAGCTTAAGAGACTCACTGATAGTAAAATGTGTTCATTAATCAAAATAAATATATATGTATGTAGAAATCATGCAAGCCTTCATGCTATGGCTATATGTAGTTATTTACACGTTTGCCGCTTTATGGAAGTCAGTTACCTGCCGGCTATGTGACCTTGTTGGCGTACCCTCTTCACTATTCAGCTCATCCATTTGACCATCAGTAGTGTGGTCAGCTGTGGCCATACTAGTATCGGTGCCGTTATTCAATGTATCAAAACAATTTGCAAAACTATATTTCAATATTGTTGTTCAATTGTTTATTACAGTTTGAGAATTTATACATTTTTACTGGTTTAAAAATGTTTTTACTGTAGAAATCTATTGTTTTAAATTGTCTATTATTATTTTATGGCAAAATAAATTATAAATCATTATTCATATATATTAGGTTTATTCTTTGTCTTATACTGGGTAGTCGAAAAAGTCTTTTCGTATTTCTAATCAAACTTAAACTTATTTTTTTTATTTATATTTATAATGAACTTTAATGAACCAAATATAATATGTAAAATTTTGGTCTACCACTTTTCGCCATTTTTCCGCTAGAAACAATATTCCATCAGTGTTAAACTTTACTGGTTTCTCGGCTAAAAACTATGACAAGTAATTTTCATGGGCTTCTCTTGAAGCTAACTTTACTCCATTAAGGCAGTTCTGCATTGACCAAAATAAATGGTAGTCCGATGGTGGATGCATCGAAACTTCCCAGCCAAGCTCTCCCAGTTTCTGTCGAGTCATCAAAGCTGTGTGTGGGCCAATCCTGTCATTTGTTGACAGCAAAATGTAGAATCAATCCTTCAACCAGGCTGGAGCCAGTCATAGGGTACAATTCCTTTCCRATCCCACCAAACACTCAGCATAACCTTTCAAGGCGTCAATCCTGGCTTTGCGACCATTTGTTGAGCTTCATCACGCTTGGACCAWGGTCYTTATMGCACATTATTGTCATATTTGATCTACTTTCGTCTTCTGTTATCATTCGCTTCAGAAATGGTCTATTTCATTTCGTTTCAGCAAAGAATCGTAGATGTTAATTCGTTCCATTAAATTTTTCACAGACAATTCATGTAGCACCCAAACATCGAGCTTCTTTTTGTCCTCGAATTTAATTTTTTGGTTAAATGAAGCTAAAAATCTCACCTTTCCAACACTATATATTATAACACAATATGATTGGTAGCACTGGAGATATTCGGCTGCAATGACATCTATYGACAAAATACGAATAGACTTTTTCGACTAACCAAAATATTAAAATAATTATATCTATAAAAATTTTTTTTTGTTTTGAATTTAAGTTAATTTATTTGTGACATTTTTATATCATGAATTTTAATTTTACATTATTATTTCATCCATTTCATTCAATAGTTTATGCGCCGGAGGAATATAGTATATTTCAAAACACCAAATATTTGAAATAAAAATATGTATATTTACAGTATAAAATGTGTATGATTTAGAACTATTTTGTATGTACTTTCTAGGTCCGCCAATCATAATGGAATAATACATAAGCGAAACAAGCCAATTGCATATTTACAATAAAACTTTATTAATAATTTATTTTCATATAATCCAAATACAAACAGATTTCGTCGTGTATAATACAATTATGTATGTACATTGCTGTTGATATTACTTAAAATAATATGCTAATAAATACTAATTTGTTCCAACTACCGCTTTATTTGCGATTTTCCACATCTTGCCAATCACTCGACTGATTTACAACTAAAACTGCCACGAAACACTTGAAGGTAATTGACAGGACTACCTAGGACTCAAACCACCAAACACACACACACACTGCTTGTTTACACAACCACATGTAAACGGTGAAACAAATATGTTTTCTATAATGGCACTGTCATGACGCTGTCGTGACTGACGCGTCGTCACCTGCAAGAGATATTCGCACAGAGTGCTGCGAGTGCTATCACTGCCAAATGACGACGGAGAAGTAACTGCAAATTGGCCGACTGACTAGTCGTAGAATCGAAATCAACGACAACCGTGAATAAAAACTCTTAAAAGTCTACCATAGGGCGTTTGGAATGGTTTTTGTTTTTCTGTGCTAAAATTATTCGTAAATTCGTAATTTTGCACGCGCAGCCAAATGAAATCCAGCAAGGTAGACGGTGGAGATAAAACCGAGCCCGGGGGTGATTGTAGTGAGTTGTTGGAAAAAAACACTGGGTTCTAAATTGTTCCTGTATTTTTTAGTAGAGGCCCCTTAGTGTATTTGATTTGGGGTGATTGTACTGAATTGTCGCAGAGCACCTGAAAAAGGTGATCTCTCGTTCTCTATATTTGTCAGTAGATATTCCTGGTGTATTTGACTAAATAAAATTGGCAATTATTTAATTTAAAAAATTTCAGTCACAACAACTTTCAYTAATTATTCCATTTAATAATTTTATATTTTATACTTTTAATATTAAGCACTAATTTTTTTAAGAAAAAATAGCAAATCCGAAATAAAAATGGCATCAATTTCAATCAGTCAATTTGTCATGAAAGTTGGGAAATCATAAATATCTCTATATGTTTAACGATATCCTTATACATATATCAAAGCTGTATTAACTTAATTAGAGTGATTAAYATTTAAGGGGTTAAATGGGTTACGGGTTTCAAGGAATTAAATTTTTTATTGCTTTTTAAATTCCACAACACCTCTAGAAAATTATACTAAATTTTCCAGTTAATCCGAGTAATAATTTCGGATATACAGCCTCGAGAACTTGTACGCTAAGCTAGGCTAGTGCCATGTCTTAAACGTGTTTTTGACGTCAGTTTGCAAAGTTTCTCGAGAACTATTCAACTAATTTTCATGAAATTTTACAACAGCCTTTGAGATACAATTCTTATACACTTGAACGAAGGATTTTTTTAGATTAAAACTATTTGAAAAAAAAAAAAATGTCCCGAAATTTTCGCTGAAATTTTAATTTTTTGTTTCATAAATATCTGTCAAATACCCAATTTTCAGTGCCTTTTTTCTTTCGTTAAAGTTCTACGTTAAGTTTTAACTAAAATACGTATTTTTCCACTTTAGATGATCCTGTTAGGAGTTATCCTACCAAGGAAGTTATCCATGGAATCACCAGAAATGGCGTGGCAATGGCCAAGTTTAAAATATTTTATTCTAAAAGTTTTAGAATTTTTTTGATTATAGTGTATGTTTGTAACAATAAAAAATTCTAATAAAATTTTCATTTCTTATAYGAGAAAAATCTTTTTGCAAAAGTACTGTTTTTTACCTGAGGAAACCCATGTAACCCCTTAGCATAATGAAAATCTCGCGACAATTTGTAAGACTATATGTGAATTATGTTTTTTTTTTTTTTTTTGTTTGAATAAAAAGAAGAATGAGAACTAATTTACAACCTGTCTATAGGAAACTTTTACTCAACTTTTGTATTCAGAGTTGTAAGAAGTTGCCATATGTACCTAATAAGGACCAATTAAAAACCACTACCTAGTGTATCTGACTAACTGCTGGGTAATAGATAAGTATCATGAGAAGGTGTACATATGTATTTACAGTTATGTACTTCAACTCATAAGTGTTGGTATGAGTAGAGGAATGCATTGAAAATTAAGTACTGTGTTGGCATGGGAAATTCGCAAATAATTTGATATAATTACTTTTATGAGCAGAAGTCAGTGTATTGTCAGAGGTCACGGTTTGCAGAAATACCAATTTCGTTATTTATAAATAGCTGCGAATTTTGCTTAGATATAGACAGTTCGGTGCAGTTAATATATTACGCTAACGGTATTAAGAGGTTCATCATCGCTCTCGAAATTTATACTGGTGAAGTTCAAAAGAGAAAAATAAACGAGGTGCTTTCATATTGATTTTCTAAAATAATAAAATTCCGAAATAAAAATTGCGCTTAATAATTTTAAAAAATATATGCAAGATAGAACATCTACTAATAATAATTTATGAAGTAAGAGTGAAATAATCAAAGATATTTATATATTGTAGATTGTCTCTAAGTTTGAATGAAGTTGGATCTAAGGATTTAAGTATTTTAAAATCAGAAATATTTATTTAAATGCTTATACCGATTAGCGGTGTTAACAGCTGATAAACACCATAACATACATGTAGAACATCGATAAAGCTACAGAACACCTCGTAGGTGTATACATAAAATATTTATATTCTATCTACATATTTACTTACAATAACACAGAATTATTGAAATTTGCGAATTCGTAGATGCATTTKAATGCAGTCTAGTGCTTTGCGTGATAAAAGCTAATAAAATGAGTTTTCAAGGAACAGTTTTTCAGTGCATTCTGACTAAGAGTTTCTAAAATTAATATTTTTCGTCGGTAGATTCACGGGCATGCATGTCAKGGAGTAATTATTGATATTTGTGAACGTAGTCTACATCCCATAGAACGTCAATCTGATATCGAAGTTTAGCATGCCGTTTTATCATTCGTGTTACGAAAAAGCGGCAACCCAATGGCTTCCGACCAYCCGGTGGGCTCTAAACTTTAGGATACAGTGTTTTAGTACTGCAAACTTCTGAAGTCCCAAACACTGAGCATAATGATTTAATATCCTAAAATTTTATTTCACATACTTATGTCACAAGTTTAAAATGTTTTCTTCTTCCCCTCCTTCCCAGTACAACAATGGGTCGGTTTGGATCGAGAATATAAAACTTCGCCAATTTGCTTCTACCATTTGCGTGGTTACACCAGTTGCACATTCAAAGCGTGGACAGGTCCCTATGTACTTGGTCCTTCCATTGGATACGTGGGTGCTCTTGGTTCCRATGTGCACTTATGCCTAGCGCATCCCATATACCACCACAGACACCATATACCAAAAATCTTGGTTTCCACCAATCTGTATTCCCCACGTCACTGACAGTCATAACTTCGAAGTCGTGTCAGCAGGTGCTACTCCGGACTGAGTAGGCACTTGGAAAGTAAACAAAAACAAAACTCTATAAGGCGCTCAATATTCCCGTCCTTCTATATGACTCACTTAGAGAGGACCATACAAAGTGTCAGATACTCGTGGTGGTATCTGAGATTGTCGACTAAATCTACTCGACTTAAAATTGATCGGGCTGTTTCGGAAAAAAATTTCTCACCAACTCTGAAATCGGCGTTTCATAAAAATTTGTTTCTCGCAGTAGTTGTGCCAAGCTGTTATGTTATTTTAATTCACTATTGTTTGACAGTTCATCMTAGAAAGACTTACGTCTGAACAACGTATTTCGCGCGCTTCGCTCAACTTATGGTCAATATAATCAGCCTACTGAACATACTATTTGTAACATCATTATCGATCTTGAGACCCAGCATTCATTATTGAATAATATTCGACCGCAGTGCAGAAAATGTAGCAGCCATAGCTGAGAGTGTACACGAAGTCCGAGGGRAGTGGATTCGGCGCTGTTGGCATCAACTCGAACTGACATATGGAACGACTTGACGCATTTTACGTCGAAATCTTAAATTGAAAGCGTACAAAGTACAGCTTGCGCAAGAATTGAAGCCGYTCGGCCTTTTCAAGCAATATTCCATCGCTTTATGGGTTCTTGAAAAGTTCCAAGAAGATCCGACGTTTTCGAAACAAATTTTGTTCAGCGATGTGGCCCATTGCCGCATTTCGGGTGAAGAGCAACCTCAAGACATTCAATAGCTGTAATTTAATCCAGAAAGAACCACAGTTTTGTGTGGTTTATGGAATCATTGRTCCATATTTTTTCAAAAATGATGCCGGTGAGAACGTAACCGTCAATGGCGTCCGTTGTCGCGGCATGATAACCGAMTATTTGATGTCTGAAAATTGAATACCGTCATCACTGTGACATTTGGTTTCAACAAGACGGCGCCACTTTCCACACATCGGATCAACCAATGGATTTATAGAGAGAACACCTCGGTGGGCAGATAATATTTTTTGTGATATCACWGCGTTAGACTTTTTCCTGTAGGGATATGTAAAGTGTAAAGTCTATTCGGACAATATCGCTTCGATTCAGGCCTTGGATSAAAACATCACGCGTGTCATTCGCCAATTACCAGTCGAATGGTCGAAGAAGTCTTCATAAGAAGTCAACGAATGAAAAATAAATGCCAAAGAATAWTCTTTCGAATGATTATAAACATTCCCCATGAAATTCGAAGTTTCTGTGTTTATTCTCAGAAAAAGTAGGGAACCTCGAAATATATCACCCTTTACTACCTTATTAAAAAAAAAAAAATAGAAAACTGTGTGAAATATCGAGTGTCAAAGGGTTAATCCCGCAGCATTCAACAACTTTATAACATAAAGACAGAATGAATGAGCTTTGTAAAGCTTTATATTGGCCAACATTAAGCAATCGGTTTAAAAATGCATTCCAAATTGTCGCAGCCTTAATATATATGATATATATACATATATACTGGAATATATACACACATACATATGCATATATAGCTATATCTGTTTAGGTGCTGGTATGTKTGCTCTTATTATTTACATGTGTATGCGTGTGTGTTAGTTACCTTAAGCTTCGAACCTTTTCTTCGGTCACCGCCTGCACCACCGCCAGCAAGGCGTTGCTGCAGTTGTTGTTGCTGTTTATTTGACATAATGCTTTATAAAGTTTTTAATAGCCGCCACTAAATGTAAATAATGAAAAGAATATATATCATGAAAATATCCAAACGGTGTTGCCCTGCACACGYACGTACACACACACACGCCACTGCAAAAATGCTCACTAAACCCACTAAATAAGGTACGCGTTAATTTTTTTGCGGAAAACAGAATGCACGTCGAGTTTATTTAATTTTGAAAACGTTATAATATTCTGAAAATGCAATTATTTGAAGAAAATATCTTTGTGACTTTTCATATTTTTTTAATATTTTGAATATTTTCTTTTCTTCCATTGACRTTCAACTGCTCTTTTCATGTTTTTTTGTAGTTGCTTATTTATTGCTCATTTTCTTGATTAAACACTCGGTTTGTCTTTTGCCTTTCGTCGTCAAGCATTAAAGTTGCTATAGAAATTATTCGAATGGTTTTAGTTATCGATTAATCGAACTTGGTTTGTGATTTTTAGTCAGTGTATAAGTAATGGACATTTTTTGCAATAAAGTGAAAGAGGTGAGGCCATTAGAAGTGTAAAGCTTAAAGCTTCAAGTCTACTAGTATAATTACTATTTAATTCAAGCACAGTGCACAGGTTGTCGGTACTAAGATTTATCAGTGCTTTCCGATCAAGCGACTCTAYTGGCCAGTATGCTGCCCATTGACAACCAGAGAGATGAATACGAGCAAGTATACARGTTATCAAAGCCGTTTATGGCAGCCAAAACAGAAGAGAGAACTAACAGTATGGCAGTGGTGGCAGAACCTCACTCAAAGGATGGTGGACCCATAGACTGATACCAGACATCCATTCGTGGGTCGACARACAACATGGGGACCTGGATTTGCACCTAACCCAAATACTAAATGGATATACTTCCTTTAGAACCTGTATAGATTCTAGCACGACATTTGTTCGAATTGTTCGGCATGTTCAGAGTGCTTTCAAGACTCTAAACATGTATTCTTTTATTGCCCTCACTTTTTAAGTAAACTTAAAACTACTGGTAGTTTTGTGGTGGGAAATGTGCCAGTCTACGGAGAACTGAAAAGCTGTCCGCGGATCGGCTTTCTCAAACATGACAAAAATGAGACATATAGAGCAGTGCCATAGAGGAGACGTAAATGTCTTATCCCTCGAAGTAAAACTTAACCAAGTGGTACCGTGGAATAGCCTGAAATTGGGAGTAGGTTAGGTTTAGCGAATTGAAGTTCCATATATACTCTACAGGGTAATAATAGTCCACATTAATAAAACCGAGAATGGTTGATTTAAAAACGAGTCGATTTCCACAAGATCGGCAATCAATTCGGTAATATAACTATTAAGAAATTATTGGATCCGAAATACCGTGGGCGATTTAACGTTTCCCAAAACCAAAAAGAATTTCAAAAATATGTCATCAGGCCCAACGTGTCTTAAAACTATGTGGATACCTAGGCTACTCTCCGTAACCGTTTATGATGTATGTAACTTCAGCTCACCTTAAGTTAATTGACTCAAGCGCAACTTCTGGAACTCCGTAAAGAAGTAATAACGTTCTCCCGGACCTGGTAGATATACATGCGCCAGGAACTCTTCTTCGGTGAAACTATTTGGATCATAAACGAAGGGGGTATTTTGTAAATCATCTACGGCAGACGATGATGGTGACAACAAAGCTGGTTCTACGTTGGAAAGCGATCTAGATATAGATTCGATATTTCGTTGTGTTGCACTCTGCGATTGCTCATCATAGTTTTCTTCGACATCTGGTGGGAATTCTGGTKGACGGTTCTTCAAGCATTCAGCGCGTTTCTCCACAGCATCAATGGCGCGTAATAAAATCGGATTTCTGTAATGTAAAAACAAAATGCATGGTAAATATTATTGCATTTAGTACTTTGGCAGCATAGACTCACTTAATGCGGTTCACATATTCATCGATCTCTTCCGTGGCCTTTKTGTAGTCATTTAAATACGGATTCTCGGCAATATACTGATTTCGCTTCAGAATAATATCTATATCGATTTCAAGATCTGCATCCAATTGGCAATCACGTGCATCCAAATGCATTATGGTAGTATTAAATTGCAAAACCTTTAAAATTTCTATACCAGCTTGTTGACCAATGGGCACTGCGCGTAGATCCAACGAGCGGAGCGGCAAATGTTTCAAAAATTCATTGGCAATGCAGCAAATGATTGCCGATTGCGACATTTGTGCGGTTCGCACATTTAAATGTGTAATATTTTGTGTGGCACAAACCTTTGTGCTGAGCTCATGCAAGCCCCGATTACCCAGCGGATTGCCGCCAAGTCCGAGATATTCCAATTGGCCACCATACTGACTAAGGCCTATCGCCAAAAAGTGTAAGGCATGCGCACCAATTAGATTATGCTCAAGTTCGAGCGATTTTATAGAATTCGTATGGCGGAACAAYTCAAATAATCCCAAACCACAATCGTCATCCAAACAATCGTAACCGAAATCAATGGTCTCTATACTTTGCAAGCATTTCAGTGACTTTGCGAGTATATATAATTTTCGGGCATCCATATAGCTGCAACGCAGGCGGAATATCTTCAATTTTTGCAGAAATGAGATGCCACTGTTTCAGAAAATATAAAAATAAAACAGAAATTAAGACAATGTTACTCCGTTAACGCACGCGCAACTCACTAAGCCAAACCCTCTATATCGGCGTAGGAGAACTTCAGGTGTCTTTCGTGAAAATCACGTTTCATATCTGGACCGCGAAACTCTATGGTGAAATTGACTAAGTTGTCGAAAAAGCGCAGAAAGCGCAAGCTAACATGATGACATAGTCTGGTTGGATAAACGAGCTTCTTTACAGTTTTCAATTGACGTTCCAAATTTCGTCGATCAACCACCAAATACTCTTCGTCCTCTTCAGGTGGTTCAACCACCATATCGAATACTCCCTTGGCTCTGAACTTCCTCTTCTTCTTTTTGCCAACAACAGGTTCCTCAACTAAYAGTGGTGTTGCTGCCTTTTGCATCTCTCGCACGTGTTGTCGYTCCTGTCGCTCTGCGCGTCGCTTCTGTTGCGYCTCTCTCAATACGCGGGTTCGTTCTTTACGTTCTGCCATGACCTCCTCATACATGCGATCCCATTCCAGTTCTTCTTCCGTTTTGTATACTACGGAGATCTCATCTAGTGTGCTCGTTTCTCTAGCAGCTRAAAGTTGTTTACTTTTGCSGCGTATCGATTTCACTTCCTCYTCCTCGGATCCCAACTCTTCGTTCAACGTTGGCWCGGTAGAACGTGGTGTCACCGTCATTGATTCCACATCCGTTGAATCGCTTTCTGACTCTTCAGAGTCATCTAAATGTATGTGCTCTTTGAAAAATCTTTCCGACATCGATTGTAATTTACGTATATGCATTTCTTCGACATAATCCTTTATTTTCTCAGCTATTGGTTGCATTTCATCTAAAGGCCAATACTCGGCCGGGCACGCTTCCACCAATTCCACAAACTTCATAGATAATCCAAGACTACGCCARTTGTATTGTTTTTTAAAAGTCAATGTAATATACTCATTTTTGGACAATACAAAACGACGCCAATACTTATCGTCGGTAATGTCATAGCATTCCTCCAGTGGCAGATCCAAACGTAGCGAGTCATAGTATAGACGTAATTTTAACGGATCCTCAGCCAATAATGGCAACTGCTTCGGCGTATACGCTTGTGATAAGGTGCTTGTACATAGATCCCTCAGTGGCCCCAATTTAGGGTTCTCAATGAATATTTCAGCGTACATGGTGCGACCCTGTTCAGATTTCAAGGCGCGCGTCTCCAATGATGGTCGATAGACGTCRTATGCTATCAAGAGGTCGTGTTCTTGTGGAATACCTAGGGTATTCATGCGTATGGGATTAAAAAAATCCGTCTTAACTTCAGCTTTCGCTTCCTCCATTTCAGTGTATTTATTATGAAATGTTTACTTCTTTAAATAAATGAGMCGTTATTAGAATTATTCAAAAATATATGTATTTGCGAATAGATTTTTTTTACTAGTTACATATTTCAGACAAAATGTCAAGTCTTCAAAAGTATCTAATAATGACAAGTTGTAAAGTTTCATAATTTTACAYAACAGTAAAAAGTTCTCTAATAGAATAAAATTAAATAGTGGCGAAAATCTTGAAGTTGGGTATATGGATCTTAATAACCGTTGAAGCCATGTCACGTTGTGTGGCCCATAAATGTGGTATAAAGTCAAAATAGAATCTTTCTGCCTCGTTACAGCGCTGCCAGAGCGATTTCCAAGCATTGAAGGCGTCAMAGAAGGCATTCTCCGGAATAGCCTTGAGACCCGAGGTGYATGCTGCTTGGATCCCCTCTGTCGTCTCAAATACTCAAGAACCACACAATTTTGATAAATTTAACATCTGAGCAATTAAACGAATAAAAATTAAAACTTTGCGCACACGAGCCACATTGTCGAAGTCGCAGGTCTCCCAGCACGGTCTTCATCACTTCTAGTTAAAGCGACGTCTGAATAAGAATGTTTGATCATATCAAACATCTCTGTCGCAGCTTATCGAGTTTCACACAGAATTTAATCGCGTATCTCTGCTCTTACGAACGCTTCGGCTTGCACCACTGACAGAAACACGTCGCGYGAAAATGTTTGGCCTGAATCTCCAGCTGCTCGAAGACAACTGACCAGGCGCTCGYTCCTTAGCCCGCTTAGGGGGAACGCCCTCTACCGAATCCAGTCGGTGCGCGCACACTCCGAAATACAGTCGCGGCAAAAGAGAATCAGGCCTATTACTTTCAGGATAAACCCTGTGTGGGGGTTTGGAAATACTGAAGTATTATTATTCATTTTTAACACTTGATATTATCAATGTCAGGAAAGGTGGTAACAATTTCACTAAGGTCTGTGGCATATATATGGATAYTTTTTGGTACAAAATATACATAATCGTCAGAGCCGACCTCATAGTTTGTCTATAGGCTTGATAAAACAGAATCTGATTTTAACTATTTTATGGTACGAACTCTATTACTAATCATTGGTGCTTTATCTTGAAAGAAAAGCAATTTTTAGTTTTAGTTTAGTAGTCCAAATTATATTATTTAAATTTTTTTCCCAGACTTATTAAAAATACATGATAAATTRTATATGTACTTCTGTCACTAATAAATTATTATATTTGTATTCGTTAATAATTTGGATGTGGTCCTCTAGGTATGTCGAAATACCAAAAGCGTGACATAATTTCTTTCTTGTTAAACTTATTTGGATCTTCGGTATGAAACTTCGTAGTCGAACTTAAGCTCTCYTTCTCGTATAATTCTGCTTCGGCGCCTCCTTCTTCTTCTTCTTTTTCTTCATCGTTTATCTGCTCTAGATGGAAATCAAATATAGAACTTGGTGCTTCACTATCGCGATGAAATAATTTCGGGCGCAACTTCAAGCACTCTTCTTTCGCTTCTACCGCTTCTATTGCKCGTAAAAGGATTTTGTTTCTAAAATATTTGAAAAGTTATATACTTTCTGTATTTAATTGTCTCAATTACCAAGTAGAAATCAGTAGAAAAGTAAGTGGAGAATATGGAAGTACTACTTCTAAGATACTACTTTAAACATACCGAATTACTGATTTAATGAAATTTCTACAAGATATTCATCTACAAATATAATATTTGGATCATCTGGCTTACCTTGTTTTTTTTAGAGATTGATCAATATCTGTGATAGATATCCTAGTATCGCCAATAGCTGGATAACTAAAGAGGAATTTATTTCGATTAACCAGAATTTCGAAGTCGACCTCCAATTCGGCAGGTAAATCACAACCGCGTACATCAAATCTCCGTATTTTATAGTTATTCCTTAATGACTTTAGTATTTCACATGCAACATCGGTGTCGATTATTACTCCCGACATGTCAATGGCCCGCAACACTCTATGATATGGTATCAGTTGTTGAGCAATACAATTTTTGATCCCATCTTGCGAGATTATTGCGCCACGCAAGCATAATTCTCGAACCTGATCAGTATTGGCAATATGCAAGCAAAACAGATTCAACGCGTCAGTATTTAAAGTGCTGTGGGCCAAACTCAAATACTGACAGCAACCATCGTAACCGCCGAGTGCCCTCGCCAAATCACAAATCGATTCAGCGCCGAGCTCATTACCGGTTAGATCTAGTGATACAATTGACGTAGTTCGTTGGAAAAGTTCATGAAGACCCTCACCRCAATCATCTTTTAAATTGTCGTAGCTGAAATCAACGATTTTCAAGGAGTGAATTGTTTTCAGACTCCTCGTGAGTAAGAATAGCTTATGTGCATTCAAACGGCTATTGCGTAGCCGAAAGACTTGCAGACCACCTAGGCTTCTCAGACCCCTGGGTGAGAGTAAGTAAGTATGTATATATATATTTATCTAATTTACCAAACTCACTCGGCCAATCGTTCGATGTCACGTGTACTGACATGATAATGCCAATCCTCATATTTGGCTGGTGGCGGTGGCCCATTAAACTCAATGCGCAAGGTATTCAAGTATGGAAAATACTTCAGTAGACGCAAATCTACATGATGGCAATAATCTGCAATCGCTGGGTCCCTCATTGYCACTTGCAGTTGTCTTATTCTATCTTTGTTTAGTGCGTTTAAAGCAATAATGTCTCCTTCCTCTTCTGGCGGCTCAACTTTCATATCAAATACACTGACCATTTCATCATCACCTTTCTTCTTTTGCCTTGCYGCTCTTCTTTTAGCCAATCTCTCTTTTGCTGCCTTCTCTTCGGCCGCTTTAGCATCTGCCTCGGCTTCAACCTTCGCCCGCGCTTCCGCGTTTCGTTTGCCTTCTTTRCATTCGGCCCGCTTTTGTCGCCTTAAACATTGTGCAGCTCTCTTTTCCTTCCTTATTAATTTATCTTCRTACTCGGTATCGTCACCGTCATACCACAAACTAGTAATTGATCTCGAATTRTAATTCCACGTTGAGTAGACACTCGTCACACTTGACAATCCCCGGATAGTATGCAATGGTTGGCTAATTATTGGACTCAACAGAACATGTTTATTTGAACTGGTTTCTGAACTTCGCATGCTRCTTTTCCTACTTCCCCCACTTCTGCTTTCAGTATCTTCTTCGTTCTCTTCCGCTTCGAGCTGCTCTTCCGCGCTAACATTACTACTGGGAATAGTCGTCGATGAGCCCGATGAGGAACATATGTCATCGCGTCTAACATGTTGCAGTAGGTTACGCTCATCTATCGAACGCAAACGTTCAATATGCAAATCGGTTACGTAAAATTTAATTTTATCTGCTAAACTCTCCATCTCAACTTCATCAAAATATCCCACACTCAATTGTTGCAGGTATTTTTCAAATTTCATTGTAATTCCCTTATTTTTCCAATCGATTTTCTTAACTTGCAAACCAGGATCATTGTGACGAGTCAAAACATAACGTTTCCAATAGCTCTCATCTTCTATATAGTAACATTTCTCCAAAGGTAGATCAAGGCTTAGTGTTTCGTAGTAGCTTCTCATTATAATGGGATCATTTTTAACTAAATCTATCAGTTCATTCGGCTCATACATTTGCGATAAAACTTTTCCACATAAATACCATAAAGGTGCGAAACCGGGCGGATGTATGAGCGCGTCAGCATATATCCTTTTATCAGCCTCACTTTTCATTAACCTCGACTCGGGAGCACTCTTATACACTTCATAAGCATTCATTGCACCCTTGTCTTCGGGAAAAACACCCACAGTACTCTCCTGCATACATCTTAAGTATGTTTCGGATAATCCAGCGTTATTGTCCGTATTACTTGTGACTGTGATTGGTTGATTGACTAAGCTTGGTTGACTACCCAAGCTTCTCTTTTGCATTTCCCTGCCGTTTGGAGCATCCAAAAGAAATTATATCGGAATTTAGTTTRCAGATCGAATTAGACGTAAGTTTGAATCCCTCCAAATAAGGACGCGAATAAAAAATATAAAGAAATGGTAAAAAACAGTAAAAAATATTTTTAACAAAAAATACAATAATTATTTTCAGCTTCTATTTTTTATATGTATGTCATAATTTGAGAAAAAAAAAATTACAAAAAATKTTGAAATTTTTTGAATTTCAATTTTGATTGTATTGGTAAATAAAAGTTGTAAGCGTAGTCGCAATCTACAAAAATTGAATATTGATACATTACATAATCGATATCATATCCTTTTTTTTCATACGCTTGCGCCACTTTTTTATAAAAAGAGTTTTCAAGATTTTTAACCRAAGAATCACGGAGTGACGTCTGACAATCCTGCGCCAGGATTTTTTGATACGGTAACTGATTTTTAGGAAATTCGCTACTGAGTGAAAATCAATATCGAAACTACGTTCAGTACCTGTGTGTATGAAGGCTTTTGAGTTTGCTGTATCTCGACTTTAKTTCATCGACCTGTTAATCCAAGTCGAAAACTGCAAAACATAGTCGACCAAAAAATTTCAAATAGTACCCGTCGATACAGAAATAACCGTGTTTGAACATGTAAGAAGCAACCCACGTAAGTAAAGTATTTTTATTATTTATAGAGATGGAGAAAAAGTCCCTCCCACCAAAATATTGAGTAATTGAAATGATGACTGTGAGTTTTTTTTGGTTTCAGTTCATTATCTCTTCTGCTTTCACTTTTTCCGAGATAAAATAAAAAATKATAACAAGAATGCAAGAACGACCACAGAAATAATTATATCGTAATACAAAGGCACGTTCACATTTATTTTTTATCACCAGGCGTTCAGCAGGCACAATATAGCACAATTTCGAAATTATTCATTCATAAGTTGAATAGACCTCTCGATTATGACATAAAAGTACGAATGTACGAGTGCGAAACGGTATGTATGTAAGCAAAAGTTCATTGAAACATGGATGAACAATGGATTTACGAGTAGAAATGTTTTTTAGATTATGACAGTGTATTTGTAAGACGTTCCTTTTTTTCAAAATATTTGAACCGTACATCCTCTTGCCAGAACCTCGCGTTTATAGATTAGCTATATATGTATATGTATATACATTTTATAGATTTTTACATTTTATAGACATATATCTCCTTAAGGTTGTTACAAGCTTGGTGGGAAAATTATTGTACCCTGTTCCTGTCTCTTATACACATCTAGATGTGTATAAGAGACAGTATATACATTTTATAGATTTTTACATTTTATAGACATATATCTCCTTAAGGTTGTTACAAGCTTGGTGGGAAAATTATTGTACCCTGTTCTGCGTATAAAAATTTCCTAACAGACAGCAGAGCTACAGCAAAGCTACAGCGCCTTTCTTGAGATAGGATTTTTTTGTCAGTCACTAACATTTGAGGGGGTAAGAGTTGAAAACAAAATCAAAATGTATTTTTGAATTACCCGAATGCTTTCTCCCGATTCACCAATCKATGACGATGGAGCAGAAGTTCCATTGTCCGACCATTAAGAAGGTCGAATAGCAATTACATTTCTGAAGAACAACAAAGCAGTGGCTGATGGRTTGCCGGMCGAGCTATTCAAACACGGCGGCGAAAACTGATAAGGAGCACATATAAGCCTCTTTTTAGAATATGGTCAGACAACGATTGGATTTTAAGAGTGCTCTGCCCAATTCACAAAAAGGRGGACYCCACAAWCTGCACMAACTGCCGTAGACCTCTTAAATAYCGCATATAAGGTTCTGTCGACCGTATTGGTGAAAGATTGGAGTACACCGTCACCAAACTGATTGGATCTTGTAARTRTGGCTTTAGACCTGGAAAACCCATAATCGACCAGTTTTTCACTATACGCTAAATCTTGAAAAATACGCTTGAAAGGAAAATCGAYACACATGACCATGTCACTSTTGACAGTCGTACCTTCGAAGCCGTAGATAATTTAATTAATTATTACCAACAACGTCAACTTTGAAATCCAACACTTAATAACGCTTGCCAACAAGCGCTWCTTCGGAGTAGGCAATTGAGAAGTAAAGTCGTCTCTCGACGAACGAAAGTAAAACTTTATAAGTCACTTATTATTCCCGTCCTGCTATATGGTRCAGCTGTGTGGACGATGACAACATCTGATGGATCGACGTTAAGAGTTTTCGAGAGGAAGGTTCTGAGGAAGATTTATGGTCATTTGCGGGTTGGCCATGTCGATAATCGCATTCGATGGAAGGATGAGCTGTATGAGATATACGACAACATTTACATGGTATAGCAAATTAAAAGACAGAGGCTACGCAGGCTAGATCATGTAGAAGGAATGGGGAAAATGGGGATGGATGAAAATGGGGTCTCTGAGAGCTCCACTCCGTTGGAGAAACCAGGTGGAGAAGAAGCCGGCTTTGCTTGGAGGAACGACGGGCACGCTGTTGTTAACTCGGCTATAACCGTCAATAAAGAAGAAGAAGAAGTTTATGTAGTTTATATTACTTTCTCCTCGATTTGTCACTTCATTAGTCAAATCTAAGTAAAAATGAACAATCAAAATAAAACAACAAATTTACATATAAATGCATTTTTAACATCAACATTTATTTTAAAATGAAATGTGAATTAAATTTAATTAAGTTAACAATAAAAAATAAGTTTATTGAAAGCTTACGATTAAGTTGTTGTTTATAATGACATACATATGTATATATGAATAAAAAATACTCGTCTAACTTAAGATGCTCGAATGCGTTTTATGTATCTAACAGGTAGCTCAGGTAAATAAATGCACACGAAGAACAAGATCGGACTGAATAAAAGTGCCAGTACCAGCCAACATATGATGATCAGCAGAGTAAGTGGATCCATAGGCACGTAAAGCTGAATTTTTTTTAAATAAAAAATGTATATAATTTTTGCAACGATTGCTTCGGTTGCAAGTCTTCCCTATGCCCTGCTAGTAACGTTATATTATGTAAATATTTGTTTTTTTTGTTTTTTGTAATTTAAATTATGAAAGCAACTTTGCTAAAACTAATATCACTAGCATATACAATTTTCGGCAGTCCAAAAGAACTACGTGCGTCCACAAAATGTATAAAATTTTTATTAAAATTAATTTTATTTATGCGTATTTGTGCATCGTAGAAATTGTATATAAGACGAATGCAGGTAACTTTAGACCAAGAGTTTCACTGGAGTATAGTTAGAGGCACGTGATTTGACTTAGGAGCGCCACCTGTAATGACAAATAATAGTAAAAATTAATATTAATAAAACTCAAAATGGAATTTTAACAATTTTTTTACTATATACAAAACGGTATTTTTAGAATGTGTACGCTCAATGTGGTACATGCAAAGGTATGTATATTTTTGTGACCTACTGTCAAAAACAAAATATAAATGTCGGCTTGTGTTTCTGTTTCGGACACACCCGTTCTTGTGCAGGAACCGAAAATGACTAGCATTCGCTTTGGCTGTCCGACTTTATACTCGCGGAAACGCCAACTCACTTACATACAGACACTCATACACACAGACAAAGATACATACAAGCCAACATACATATGGACATGCACACATACACACATACACACATACATACTTGCATGCGTTCATATCGCTTTTTTGCTACCTACAGTTGCATTTAAGTATCTTAAGTAATTGGTATATATTTTTAAATTTTTTATTCTTGATTTCATGTCGCACACGATTACAGCAAAAATAAAAGCGTAAATCTGCAGTCTGCCGCTATTCTTAGCAGTCGTTGACTTACTTACTTTTAATCTGCTGTTTACATTATATTCTTATATTACTTTTCGGCTTTTCCAGCTTGTGAACCGATATGAACTGTTCAGCTTTACTTATAAACATATTCGAGACTTGCAAAAAGAGAGGTTTCCTTCTGACTTTAAGAACCGTTTTCGTACCTTGTTTGGTTAACAGCCAGYCATCGGTTAAGTTCTGGTTGACTTAGACAATATTCCTTCTTTCGTTAAAGAAGCTTATTTTAACCAGAACTCAATTGACGGATGGTACTAACCAGATACTGAGTGAACGGCACTAAGAATACACGAGTAAGGGATTAACAGAAGGCTTAGCTAATCATAAGACGGCAAAATGATCAAATGTATTAATCTCCGCTTTATTAATTGACTGTATTATAGCGCTACAGCAAGTCAACTCGGTTTTGGAGTGAGTGGAGTTAACACATATCATAGAAATAGAGAAGCGTTTTCGAAATTTCAAAATGAAGTCATTAAAATTAAACCGGATTATTTAAAATCAAAATTTGGGCTGCTGAATACAATATTTTTCATCTTCAACGATCAGGCCAAAAATGGATCAAAATCTGGCGTATAATATTTATTTTTTTAATTTATGAATTATTTTTACCATCCTATCTTCTAAGTTGGTTAAAACTATTGCTAAATTTTACTAAAACCGGTTCAGTAATTTAGAAGTCCATCGCGGACAAACAACGTGACACGTACTTTTTATATATAAAGTCTTAAGCGGTACACATGACCACCACCTGGTCGCAGGAAAAAGTCCTTCACTGTGATTACGGCCTTCTCTGTGGATAAAACCAAAAAAAAAAATCCTAGACAGGAAGATATTCTCTGCCCAGTAACCTACCGAAAAATATTGATAATTTTTGCCTGCCAAAATTCGATTTTCGATGAGTTAGAAAAACTGGTAAATCATGGACAGAGAACTCAAGTAAACCTATACAGAAGATGAAGAATAATTCGATAGTA
>NW_017537001.1:360989-387463 GCF_001853355.1 Bactrocera latifrons | reverse complement strand
AAAATTTCGGAATTTATTCGTTAATAGTGTATGTGTGTGGCAATAAAAAATTCTAATAAAATATTTCATTTTTTATATGTGAAAAAAGCCATTTTTTACCCGTGGAAAYACATGTAACGATCAGGCCCTTAATAAAGTGTCAAATTATCCATTGAAACCGCGAAATCGGTAATTTCTCCATATGAAAGATAGCTCAGGGAAGTCTCACACCTACCAGCCTATGTGCTTACTGTAGCGTGAACTTATAAACTCTTTTGTCCAATTGAACATTTCAGGCRTAGCCATCGCCATTCGAATTGGCATAAATATAAGTTATTTAACATTTTTTCCAACCTGCCAACTATTGTACATATGGTATATTACTTTAAAACATTAAAAACCGGATTTTGTTYAAAATAAATTCTAGCTATACTCATACTTTATTGCCACTCTATGTTAAATCAGTGAGTTCGACATTCAAGGTAATGTCTTTATTCGTAGACCTGCTTACAGATATACATAACTACACACATAAGCAACTACAGTCATGCGCATATGGTTGAGTACATATTTATGTATTTATAGTTTGTACTACATAAAATTACAGAATGCTTTGCGTGTCATTAACTAGTTTCACTTTCAAGCTCGTGGATGCAGGCAACATTGCTGAATAGTAATTACAAAAAAGCTTAGCTTCATTACTGCAGGCGCTAAACTAAGTCATKGCTTGAAAATAAAATTGTAAAAAATAAATTATTTCGAACTGACATTGGTATATATGTATGTTCAGGTACACTTAAATAAATAAATTGGTATGTATGTAYGTATGTGTGAAAATACACATAATCGATTACATGTGAGAACAAAATGTTGATTTTGTTTTGTTTTTGAAACTGGTTCTGCTCGTTCGAACATTGCTTTGTTGTAGTTGTAAACAATTTGGCGGAATATAACCTTTTAATTGCTATTTATGTCTTTATACAATATAGGTGTATGTATGKCTGTGCATATCAACCTGACACTCAGACAATTTACAACACTTTAAATTTAAGTTTTATGCTCTATTCTATTTTTATGAATTTATGTTTAAATAATGGCACACGAGAATCAGAAATGGACTCTAAGGTAAACCAGAAATCTCAAAACACGCATATTAAATTCAGTTTTAAATTGTCATTTTTGTTTACTTGAAATTTGTGAATTAATTTAATTTGTCATAGGCTTGGCTTGTTTACATGTGTCGAAACATGCATATTTGAAATAATTGTCAATTTAGTAGCAATTAGTGCAGAAATTTATTAATGGGTTATGATTAGATATGAGCAACGTTTGTCAATTAGTGGCATACGAGTTTCGTTGATTTTTTTGRATTTGATTTGCTGGAGGTTATATAAACCTATATATAATATGTAGAATTTAGAATGTTTTATCTTCTGAGACTTTAATGTATTAATTTTTTACTTATTTAAGCACACTAACATTTAATATCGAAAAACTCTCGAATATACGAAAGATGGTCGTGGGACACTCCTGGACATTTTTGAAGCATTCAACAACGCTTGTACAAAATCTATTCTGAGTAGTAACTAGTCTATAGATGTTGATCCTGCGTTAAAACTTTGGATCAGAAACCTCTTGATCTCTAGAAGGGTAAAAGTGGAATGGAAGACGATAGAATGACCAAAGAAGTCCACAATGTGGAGTGCYATCTCCATGTGTTYASTAAACTGATGGTAGCATACAAGRTTTGTTCGGAAAGTAATAGGTCTGAGTCGATTTAAGAAAAGGTATTGAATAAATCGCTATRATTTTTTGAAAACTTTCAAAATAGGCTCTTTCTGCATCGATGCAGGGCTGCCAGCGYGATTTCCAAGCATTGAAGGYGTCAYGGAARCCATTCTTCAGAATAGCCTTGRGAGCCGARGTGSATGTTGCTTGGATCCCCTCTGTCGTTTCAAATTGCTTGTCTTTCATCGGCCTTTTCAGGTAAGGAACCAAAACATTCTGGAGGGGAGGGGCACATCTGGGCTGTAGGGCGGCWGCGGCGGTGTTGGGATGCCGGCCTTGGTCAGAAGAAAGGCGGTGTGAGCCGGAGCGTTGTGCTGGTGCAACTTCCATTGGCTGCGATGTTTCATCGAACCCGATTGACCCTTCGTTTGAGTCTCTTGACGACTTCCAAGTAAAACTTGGCGTTGACGGTTTGTCTAGGAGGGACAAATTCATAGTGGACGATACCTTTGATGTGAAAAAACACAATGAGCATCGTTTTCACTTGTTATTTGATCTTTCTTCCGGTCTTCATCAGCGACCTTCTCCGGCCCTCCAAAAAGGCCTGATGCCAATGAAACACAACATTTCTTGCTAAGCAACATGTGAATAAGCCCTCTTGATCATATAAAACGTCTCTGTCGCAGATTTACCTCTGCTCAAACGAACGCTGCATATTTGGCTTGCACCACTCACAGAAACACGTCAAGCGAAAATGTTTGTTCTGAGGCTCTAAGTGCTCGGAGACAACTCAACAGGCGCTCGTTCGTTAGCTAGGAACACCCTCTACCGAATCCAGTCGGTGCACGCACGTTCTGAAGTACAGTCGCGGCGGAAGAAAATCCGTCCAATTACTTTCCTGTATAAGGGTAATTTAAAACGCTACAATCTCTAACCAAATTTTTCAGATTGGATAACTATAACACATATCTGTCATTCAAACTGACCCATCAAAGTCAAGATAAAAATCATCGGAAAATATTTGACTTGAACTAGAAAATAATTTTCCGTCGAATGTAAACCGTTGGCCGGTTCCGATCTAGTCCKTTATATAGTAACTTTATATGGTAACTATAAGAAGTACATATATAACTTTTGTGCCGTCGCAGTTAACTTCCCCTAATGYAACAGATACAAACATATTTCGATATACAAAGGCCTAGCGCCATCGTATGCAACAACAAAAGCTTTGAAAACTACATTAGCTAATTAATTATTAAAAAATATAAAAAGACAACACGTGTAATGCTTACATTATATAAAAATAACTGTCGTTATCTTTTCGCTTCACTTCGTGATGTGTTTTRTCATTCACCCCTCCAATATGTGGGCTCATGTTGCTCTGTAGACCACTGCTCATGCCAGTCGGCAAGATGCGTCCATTAAATAAATTGAGTCCACCGTTTCGCTGATTGTTTGTCAATGTGCCGTCTTTATTTTGTCCAGCGAAAAAAGTTCTGACGTTCTCCATTCTGCTTTATCAATTTCTTTGTTATTTGCGAATTCGCTGTGCGCTCAGTGTGTGTATAATAAATTCAAGAGCGTGAACGAGCCCCTGCAAAGAAAATAAAATTTAATAAATCGTTATATTTTTTTATTTTGTTTTTAGTCAGTTATTTTTAGCATCTGATAAACAAATGTGTTGGTGCTTCTAAGCACACGTTATTTCAAGTCAAAAGAAAATAAAAATATTATTATCAAAATTTTTGAGGCAAGCAAAACAAGTCTTAAAGCAAGCAAATCGCATAAGAGCTGTAGAGTTTTGATTAGACAATTGACTTTTTCGGACTTTCGTCGAGTCTAARTTTTTATAAATGTACATGCCATATATTTGTGGAGTGCTCGATAAAGGAACACATAATGAATATTTGAATACAAAGTATATATGTATGTATAATATTATATACCAATGCCTACATTATGTATAGGTATTAAGCAAATAGTACCTTGTAGGAAAAGAAACCGAAGTGAAATGAATTTTTACATAGCTTTGTGGTTTCTTTAAGATATTCCGATAACTAAGAGCTGATATTTTAGTTATGTGATTGCAACTTTTTCGATTAAAATTTTGTTGAATAATATAATATAACATATTTTCCAGTACGTATTGTCGCATACTACACTTCCCTTACGGACAAGATAAGCCTTATCATCATTTTATTATCACCGTTGGATGTGTGAWTTGATTACCTCGATCAATGCGCATGATTGTAGGCAAAACTTTTCGTTTATAAGTTTGAAGTGAGTGAAAAGAGAGCGCAATGACAAAGATAACGCAATGAAAGAGCATTCCAAATATTTTTTTATAACAATGTGAAGAAATTGTCAAAAATATTCTAAACTCTTTCGTATATTACGAGCTAATAAAATTACTTTTGGTTATACATAACTATAACTGAAGATAAGAAATGTTACAGATGTTCATATTTTCGGTTTATAAAAATTTAGACTTCGAAAATGTATTCACTTTTAACATAAAAAGACTAAGAATTGCATATTGTTATTGGTAGTCGCAAAAGGCCTTTTCATATTCTGTCAATATATGTCGTTGCAGTCGTTTATCTCCAGTGCAGTGTCATACCATATAGTGTTGGAAAGGAAAGGAAAGGAAAGGAAAGGAAAGGAAAGGAAAGAAAAGGAAAGAAAGGAAAGAAAATTAAGTTCGGGGAAATTGAAAAAATGAGTGAAAATAATGAAGAAATTTGCTATATTTCGAAATTTGTATATAAAAAAGGGAGAATGCCACGCAGGCTGCCAATAAAATTTGTGAAGTTTAGAAGACGATGCAGTATCAGAGAGGCGATTTCAACAAATGATCAATAATAATTTCATTCGAATATCTTAAAACCTGACGAATCTTATGATCCCCAAAAAACTTCGTCTTAAAAATCGTTGGCTCGAAACCGTTTTTTTTACCCAAAGCTACTTTGAAAAAGTTATTTGGAATGATCTGTAGAACATTTMTCGCAAATGCAATATTTTCGCTTTTTGGCCCCCAGTAAATCGACCCGCTCTACAATGTGTATACTAAAATTCCTGCTTTCAACATCTTTTGATCGACACCAATACCATAGAGTTTTATACAAATATCATATAGTATGTAATCGAACAACCTGTTGTTTGTATGTATTTTCTTTGATAACAGTTTTTAGCCTTCAGATGAATGATAAGTTCAATATTTATACAGTTGAAAGTAGAATATTTAAACGTCAACCGATTTTCGCAACGCACAACTTCAYTTAGGAATTTACGTAGTCTGCCATGTACATATATACATACATACATACTCTCATCTGCTATGTACTTCATGTTAATGCAAATTGTGTATGTTCACTTCGGTTATCTGCGCTGACGCCAAGTCAAGTGGAATTAGTTATGTTATTGTTGTGACACTGGCCTTTTGTGTATCAATTCGCGTGGCATAATGAAAAAGTCAAACAGATAATTTACTGTTTACTTTTCGGGCCGCAACTGCGCACTGAACTTTTATTTAATAAAATACTTTTATTTTATTGATGAAAATATGGCTGCCATAAATGAATGGTTTTTGTTGCGCCATTTCCGTTATTGTTGTTTGGTAAATTCAAATACGAAAATATACTGTTAAGATACGAATTTGTTCATAAATTGAGGGAGTTCAGTTTGATACGTAGCTGCGGAAAATCCAGTCACAAACCAGAGACCACAAGGCATTATCGCTTAAGAGTGACCGTGAAATTAAATATGTATGTATGTATGTATAATATTTTTTTTAAACTCCCCATACTATTTTGTTGCTGTGTTTTATTGCTGTATTATGTTTATTTCGTTTACGTTCTTGATATTACTGCATTGGTAAATGCTTGGTGGATAAGCAGAAGAACCTCCAAGTAAAGTCTGAGTCTTGATCTTGTTCGACGTTATTAGAAAATGTTTATCAAAACTGGTTACGAATAGTTAGAAGAACAGTAAAAACCCTACTATAACCGCTATGGACTAGGGGTTATAGCCGGTTAAGAACCATCAATTTGACAGCTTTACWCAAAAATGTCGCCAAAACGACAATAACATTTAACACATTATTTTCTTTTGGAATCAATATCGGGCCGCCAATGTGTTCATCCTGGAAACAAAGGGGAAAAGCATTTCGGTTCATATTTTTACTCTTCGCTCCTCTATGTATACGGGGTATGTTAAAAAAATAACGCGAAATTTCTTTGCTATTTATTTATTTGTCTACAATAATGTGATCGTCATGAAAATAGCTCCATTCGATATTTGGCAGCGTTTCTTTCAATCGTCGAAACACTACTCAAACTCGATTTTTGGGATAAGCTTTAGTTCTTAGTTTGTAAAACAACCCCCTTTAAGGTTTTTTTTTTTAACTTTAGCGGTTTATTTGGACAATTTAAGCAATGAATATAGCTTCAAATTTAATCGTACTTCAGGAGCATGCACAAATTCTACCAAAGGGAATGGCGTGATATTTACGTTAAATTTTTAAATACGCCGCACCAATATGATCGTCTGGATGCAGTGAAATGCAGACGATGAAACTACAGACATGTCAGAAAACTGTACTTTGGCCTACAATAGGATAAATGATTGATCCCATCGAACACCTGCACAATGAGGCCCATATCCTCCCAGTTAAGGAGCGTAATGAGCAGCTATCCAAGCAGTTTCGCAGAAATTTTCACTGCAATCACTTGCTTATAGCGGAAACGCCCCCTAGGAGTATAATGAGATCCTTCCTCAACTACGTCGACGACATTAGGCAATTAGCCGACCATACTTCGGAAGCAACTTCATTCACTGACTTTACAGTGGAGCCATAAACCCCTTTACCTACTCTCTCTCACTGAATGACGTACTTGCAGTCAAACCACCTCCTATTGAGAATCGAGAGTGACCCTTGCGCCACTTCGTTCTGGATACTGTAGCAGGAAACGGCCCTGACATATCAAATATCAAATATATGTTCAGCATGCAAAGAGTCCCCGCATGACACTAATCACCTTTTTACATGCTTTGCCTTAAAGCAGCACGTTTCCTGGGCCTACAGTTGGATGACCTCGATGACAACTTGACTAATCCTCACCATCCCAACGGGGTGACCAATATGTTCGTGCCATAAAATGTTCTACATAACAAAAAACATGACAACATTACGTCATTATTGTTGATAGACATTATACATATATTAGCATAATTTAAAAAATTTTTAAATTTACACCAAATTCGCAAAATTTAAAATTTTTAAATTCCCGTTAATTTTTTTTTTTTTTTTTGTGTAAAGTGCGTAATTTTTTGTGGTCTAAGATCTAATTTTTTACAAAACCGGTCATAGCATTGGTGTTTTGAACTGATATTTGCATATATCGACATTCTGGGGTGAACTTCATGGGAGTGACTGCATGAATTTGTTTGTTACTGTATGTCAAGTGGCAAATTACTAGCTGCAAAAGAGCTGACAGCATTCGTTGATCCAAAAAATTTCAACTTTTCGCTTAATAATAGAAACATAACTAAATAAATTGSGAAAATCATCAGCAGAAATTTGTAAGCTACATGAACAGCTGATGAACATGTGTTATTATTTTTATTTTSATTATTTATTTATGCATTGTGTTTGTGTTTGCTTTTAAAATATTATAGCTAAAGTTTTGAAAAAATGTTCTCCATACATATATTTCATTTAGTTTTAACTTTGTTTTTCTGTACGTSTACTTTTATTTTACTAAAATTACATTGAATTTTACTTGATCAGCTGGCTTTCCAACAGAAAGCGTAATTTTCTCACCAAAATGATCAAATTTTTCTCTCATTTTCATCTACTCTTCTGAGTATTTTGCATAACGGACGGCAGTTAGCTTATTAGTTTTGATTTGGTATTTAAACAAATTAAAATCCAAAATTTTGTTTACAAATTTTTAGTTTGGAATCTAACTCTATATTAGACAGCTTTGCGTTTCAACGATATTGTTTATTGAATATATTGTCAATATATTACTAATTTTCTATATTATTATTAACTTTCACTTAAACCCAACTTGAGTCAAAATAAGCATATAGGAAATATTGGCAGTACACCTACGAAACAGTTGACCTCAATATTTATTTATGGCATATGTACATATATWGCTATTTTTGTATAGCCAACTTTACTTGGGAACACACTTTGTAAATACACATTTGCTTTTTTTATATATATTTTTTTTTTATTTGCTGTGTGAATATTTACATGAAATGTGTGTATACTCAAATGCAAAGTTTAAGGTTTCGTGTTTTATTTAAAATAGGCACTTCGAATATGTACATATGTAATTTCCTATAACGTACAGGTACACTATGCTACACAGTTATCATTTATGTACTCGAGTACACACTAGACATTAAAGCAATATCAGCAGAATAAATATTAATCACCTTATTGAATTTTTATTATTTTGCTTTTTGCGCTGATAAGACTTTATATTATATTTATTGTATTTTGTTTCAATAATTTTTTAGCGCGTGCCGTATTTTTATTGTTATTTCAAAAATATGATTTCTTAGTTTATTCCTGTTTTTGTGCGCTCGCTGACTCGTTCACCGCCGCAACTGAACGCTCGCTTGTCGCGTCTGGCGCTTTTATAGTTGTCGCTACACACCGCTTCAGTCGCTTACCGACGCGACGCACTAACGCTCAATTCCAGTATGGCGCTCAATCGATTTTTGATTTTTTTACTTATTTTAGTTTTAGTTTTTATGATGTCAGTTGAAACTGCATTTAATTTTCGATTTTGTTTTGGTCGGGTTTTTATACGAACGGTTTTATTTATGCTTTATCCACTCTTCCGCTGCACAAACAAATAAAAAAAGCGGCATTTTAAGGTTATATGTACACAAATAAGTATGTCTAAATGAATATGTATTATATATAGACGTGTATGCAGAAAACACGATATCTGCGCCAAAAGACAGACAGATCCCCGCCGCTTCGTTTGTGATTGTTTTCCATTAAACAGCTATTAAATTTGCATACGAGTTGGAATTAGTATGCGTTTAATATATCTGTACACATGGGCATATGTACTATATATACATATATACAAAGCCATTGTCACTTTTGAAGAGGGCGCGCCCCCTTGAAGACACCATAACGATCGGCAATTGTGAGTGCAAACATTGAGTAGACCATATCTACGGAGAGCACTTCATTAGGTGAGCAAGAGTTAAGAATCAATGTAAATACGCTCACGTATTCATAATTAKTTTGAGAGGTGATGGGATATGGCATGTAATCCCGAAAAATTTTAGAATTTTAGGTTAGTAGTTGTACACGATCTTCGAAGGCGTTAAAAATGCTCCTCCATTGCTRCAGTGATATCGGCATTCTTCATAGATGAAATTAAAAATGATTTCCCTCTCAAGAAGATATTGTCACTACATTAATCTACGCTCGAAAAAAGTAAAAAATAAACAAAATAGTGGCGTTCAAAAAATGGATTTAACACCAAATTGTGGTCCTTTTTTCCTGTTTCTAATCTTGGAATAGATGCAATACGGAATACAGGAAAAGTAGTAAAAATAGTGATCGGATCATTTGTCTCCGTGTAAACAGTAAACTTAGTGTTTGTTTAGAATTCGGTAGCTCAAAAAGTATTTAATTTATTTAAAAAAAAAAATTTTTTTTTTTCAAACTGTCACCTTAACGTTTATCAGTATATTTATTTACTTCAGGTAAACTCAATTAAGATAATAAATAAATTAAAAGTCGGGACTCGAAATAAAGTGCTCTCACTGTGTGACATAATTACTCGTACTCTATTGCAMTACTCTCCGCTGGCACAATTGTTGCTCTCTGTTTATATTCATGCATAAATGCACTGCGGTTTTATGCCTCCGATGATTTTGAAAAAAAAAAAAAAAGTTAAATTAATGTGGTGTACTCACTTACATAAATACATGCGTGTGTGCATATCAATACACACATTTAAACATATTTATTTTTTTTAGTTCATGTGGACTTTGCCCCCAACAATAGTATGTGCTCAAAAAAGTACTTGTAATGCCTACTTGCGGAGACGGCAAAAACATAATTTAATAAATCAAAAGGGTATTATTTACATATGAGTAAAATGATGTCGTATATTATATTTACACGCATATATAAATACTTTTATATTATTTGTAATCCTCAATGTGATATTAAAACGTGATTGCGTCCATTGGCAACGTGAGTACTAAAAGAAAAAGCTAATATTGAGCAAACTTGTTGACTCCTACGGTGATTGTCACAAGATAGCTAGAAAAGTCTGTCTGCCTATTTGCGAAATCTTACACTTTGAAAGTCAATGAAACTAAAGACGAAACTAGAGCTACTAAATTTTTTAATATTGTCGACTTTTCAAAACAAAAAAGGTCCCCCTCTTTCTCTGCTAACCTCAGCTGATAACGCATTGAAAACTTTCAGTGTTGGGGGTTTTGCATTTACTCGCTCTGCCGTGTATTTTATATTCATCTCCCCTACCATGCACTTTGACCCTGTAAAGCGCGAAAAAACTCTATTAACSCGAAAATCATTTATTTGCGAAGCTATTGGATCTATAATTGAATGTGTTTTTTTTTTTTTAATTTGAACGTCGTTTTGAGGAAAACATCTACAAAGGTATTATTTTAAGTATTATCCAACTGAAGCTATAACATTTACCCATCCTTCTGGCAATTTACGGATTCCATCACAGAAGAACTGAACCTTGGAATGGCGGCCAAGGATGAATCAAACTATTTTTTATATTCTGTTCTGAGGTGAACCATATTCCAGTAAGGGGGTTCTGCTTCGACCGATGATTGACGGAAAGGAAAAGGCTTGGGCTCCAAAGTGTGGAATTTATAGATAATTATCTCCTCGTGTCTAGTCGTAAATTCCGGGAGTTTTCGACAATTACTCGCTTCAATTTGATGAGTCGTTATGGATAGCGTTCTTCATAAATATTATATGGACATTCACCCGGTTGTGGAAGCTCATAATACCGCACGCCCTTCTGCTCCCACCAAATATGTACCTTGGCGTCAAAAATATTCGACTTTGTCGTCGATTTGGCTGGTTCATCAGGTTTCATAAATGATTTTTTGCAGTTAAGGTTGCCGTAATGCATCCATTTTTCATCACCACCCGCATGCAAAAGTGACTTCTTTTTGTTGAGTTCAAACAGCACATCTGAGATGTTAAATCGTCTTCCAATATCTATTGGCTGATTAAAGTTTTATAGAGAGGGGATTTTTTTCTCAGAAAACGTTTAAATTAATTAATACAAAATTTTGTATACACATTCTGGTATTTTTAACTCTGTTTTAAGACTTAGTATTAGTAAAAATATTTATTTCGAAAGAAGCTGCAGCTGACATCCGGGAGCTCCTCTCAAAAAAGAGGTTTTACGGTAACCACTATATCTCTGAACTGGATCCTCTGAAATTAAAAAAACTAAACAGACTTCGTTAAAGTAATGTTATATCTAGTAAAGCAAATCGAAGGAATAAGTAAAGTGAAATTTTTTCACAAAATGTCGGGTTCTCAAAATAAAAAATTCCGGCATTAAATTTAAATCGTGTTCAAATTCGGGGCAAATCGATTTAGCCAATTTCGAATAATGTCACCGACTTTGAAAACACCATTTTGAGAAAAACTCGTTTAAAGCTTGACCTTGTACTTTCACCACTCTGAAACGCTTTTTCGAATTTGCGTGTAACTTCGAAAATATTCACCGGCACGRTATGAAATTTTCATTCAGTTAGAGCATGCTCCCCATAAACTTCCCGCAAAATACGAAGACTTTCAGCTGAGGGTATCTCATATTAAAGTATGTAATGAAGAAGAACTCATCAAAAAAACACTTTTAGRCACAATGATCGACATACTACATATTTCAGGCATCAGGCTTAAGCTTTTTGTAATTCTTGCATATAGTATAATCCAATTCACTAAGCACTGTTCTGATGTTAAACTTTTTAAAAAAGTTACTGTTAGCTTGAGATGGAAAATGATTCATTAGATAGATTACTCAAAAGAACTTTCAACAAAATAATTTCGAAAATTAGTTTCCTGTAAGAATTAAATTACGTGATCCGTTCCTGTCATTCAAAATCACAGAGATGACGACGTAGCTAACATTCTCAATTAAAAAATTAATAAATACATACATACATTATATTAATTACATAGCAATATTCATAGCCCATTCATACTACATGTGAAAAACTCATGCAACTATGTTTGTTCGTGTGTATATTCAAGTGGCTGATATGAGGTGTCAAAAGTGTATCAATGCACACTAACATCGCAATAAAATGAAGCCCTTATGACATGGCAGATTTATATATATTTATGTACATATGTAGTTACGAAAATTAGTGGGAACACGTACACTATTCAGTTATACATTGATGTGTGCGATTTTTTTTTTATAAATGCAGCAAAATAATTCTCCATTTAATAAGCGGCTATGTATTAATTCTAAAAGGAGCACTAACAATTTTACCACACCAACTTAGAGCAGTACCTCCAATAATTGCTAATATCAGTTTACAGCACAGTCATTGAAACCACAAAATGAACTTTAGGCAAAATAAAATTTGATCAATACCTTTACTTACCGAATTTCGAGTTGTTGTTGCACACATTTTCCGCTGTATGCACAGATAGGCATCGCAAAACATCATTAGGCTAGAATTTAATCGAACCCGTCAATATCCCAAACGCAGAAATTCTGTGCTCTARTAGAGTTTAATCAACCAGCATTCAGTGTATTTGCATTTTACTTTCGCCCAACATGAATTGGCAACGCGTTTTACGCATAACCAACGGCTTCTTGCTGCTCACCGGATTTCAGCTACACAGCTTTGAGMCCAAAACGCAGCGGTTTCACATATCCTTGTGGGGTCTCGCAAATTTCATCGCACTAACGCTATTCTACGTCATTTGCTTTAATCAGCACTTCACGCACTCGGCACTGCTGAAGATTTTCCACGATGTGTCACCGTTTTTTTGGCAACTAATACGCGCGCACCTCTTGCTGGGACTTAAGATTTATATATACCGAATTTTTACCATGGCCGTAGTGGGTCGTGCTTGCAATGGTATTTTAGGCGTTTGCCCACGTGTTTTTGCGCATAAATTCAAATTGGAGGAGGCGTTTGCATACATCTTGGTTTTCTCAACGTTTGCGCTCTCACTCTGTTTTGCTGYATACATTGCTTATGAAATGCAATTTGAATTGCCCCCTTGGGATAATATTTTCGTAAGTTTTGGTCTATTCATTCCGCATTTCGCTTTAGCCGGTGCTTTAAAGCTGTATACACTGAATTGCTGGTTATTGCGCGAGGAATTGAGGCAGTTGAAAGTGGGACTGCAGGACATGCTGATGGARCAATTAAAAACTGACGTTCAAATTGTGGAAAACGACATTGCAATGTCAACAAGTGTCAGCGCCACAAATGCTTGTGTCAAAATACCAACGACTAATATACAAAAGGAGTTGGCGCAATACCTTAAACGCTTTGAGCAGTTGGCTGCTGAAGTGAAGTTTGTGAGTGATGCATTAAGCAAAGATGTGCTGCTACTATTGTTAATGAATAGCATAAGTCTGCTTGCCGGTGTTTATGCACTTGTGTACTTTCAAACAAGTTGGCACTTGTTGTTTTCGCCCCCGTGGAAGCGTATTTTCTATGCTTCGAATATTGCTATTTACGTGCTCATCTTCTGGGATTATACTTGTTTGTGCACAAGTATATGTTTTCTCAACAAAGWGGTGTGTAAATGTGTGTTTAGCGGTTGCATTTCTTGTTTATATTTTTCATATGCCAACAATTTCAGAAAGTTCGGATACTTGATGTTGTTCAAGTAGCTATAAAATCAAAAACGCGTTTTGAAAAGGCTGCTCGTTCTCTCCTGAAAGATATTCGYAGCGCATTGACCATAGAGCTGCGGTTGACTTTGTTCAAACTGGTGGAAGTAAACGCGTGGAGTTTAATAATGGTACAAATTTGATATATTACAAATAGGCTTCAATAATTATTTTTTTGTTTTTAGGTACACCTAATCGTTGGCATAATAACTTCCATAATCGTTGTTTATCAGTACTTGAATGATCAAATTATTTCAATACATGCTCAGCTGGATACTGATGACAGTGATGATTAGAATTTAGACAAACATATAAAAAAACGCTCAGTGTACCTATATATATAATTTTGTTCTTTGTAAAGATAAGAGCAGAATATAATGATTTCGTTTTAGTTGAATAAAAAAACTAACTACACTTTGGCTTTTATTACAAGGCTTCCGCTTCCGAAAAAATCTTTCCTCTATGCTGAAATTCAGCAAAATATTATAGTGATGCCATATCTAATAATAACACTACACAAAATAATTGAAATTATTGGAGCATTAATATGTAATTGATTTTGTTAACAAACAATACAAAATCGGATAAATGTGACTCCAAAATATAACAGTAAGGTGACTGATAATTAAGTTCAAAAATATTGTTTAAAAATATAGAATTCGTATAATGAACATGAAATTATCATAAATTTTAAATTTCATGTTTTTATTGCAATTTATTGTAATCTCTTTTGTACGGCAACACTAAGCCTGGCAGCACTTAAAAAACGTCAAAATGTCAAATGTCATAAACAACGAGACGCCAAACGAATGCGAAATCAATCATAAACGCCGGATATTTAATAGAAATTGTTTATTTAGGTTGGAGAAAAGTGAATAAATAAGCTAGCATATTGCAAAATGAGTGCTGGAAATATGTTATATGGTGGCGATGAAATCGGGGCACTTGTATTTGATCCGGGTCATCATTCTTTGCGCGTGGGCTATGCACAAGAGGATACACCAAAGGCAGAGATTCCGTCTGTGGTAGGGGTAGGACCTCAAGCACCGGACACAAATATGGACATAGAAACAAAAACTGACAACAACATAACACAAAATAGTAATTATAGAAAATGCAATGAGATATAAATTGTAARATTATTTATTAATTCTTGCAGATGCAGACACACGCAAATACTATGTTGATACCACATACGTAAATGTACCGCGTACTCAAATGGAGATACAAACTTATATGAAAGATGGCATGATCGATAATTGGGACTTATTTGAAAAAGTTATTGATTACACATATGCAAAGGTCATACAATCGGATCCCGAATACCATCCCGTGTTGTTTTCGGAGGCCTCATGGAATGTCCGTAATAATCGTGAAAAACTGACAGAGCTCATGTTCGAAAAGTATAATGTGCCCGCTTTTTATTTGGTTAAAAACGCAGTGTTGGCGGCATTTTCGAGCGGTCGAGCAACCGCATTGGTTGTAGATAGTGGTGCAACACACACCTCAGCCGTGCCTGTGCATGAAGGATATGTACTTTCTCAGGCGGTTGTAAAATCTCCGCTGGGCGGTGATTACCTCTCAATGCAATGTCGCCAACATCTCGAAAAACAGGGTATAGATTTATCRCCGGCATATAAAATTGCTTCGAAAGACGTGGTTAAAGAACGAGATAATGCGCGATTTACGCTGCGTAAATTACCCGAAAACTTGACACAGTCTTGGCAAAATTATATGCTCAAGTCATTATTGCAAGATTTTCAAATGAATATCTTACAAGTACTAGAAAATCCTTACGATGAGAGAGTGGCTGCACAGATACCCAGTGTTCATTACGAATTTCCCAATGGCTATCATCAGGAGTTTGGTTCAGAACGTTTCAAATTGGCGGAAAGTTTATTCGACCATGCTATGCTCGGTGCAGGCCAATTGGCATCTACGAGTGTTGGTATGTGTGACGCAGATGTGCGTTTATCGCTTTTYGGCTCTGTTGTAGTGACTGGCGGCAACACACTCTTACAAGGATTTCCTGAGCGTCTAAATCGCGACTTRCAACTACGTGCGCCCTCCAACACACGATTGAAGATGATTTCAGCAAATGGTAGTGTGGAACGACGTTTTGGCGCTTGGATCGGTGGTTCGATTTTGGCCAGCATTGGCACATTCCAACAAATGTGGATATCATCGCAAGAGTACGAAGAATCCGGTAAAGGTCAGGTGGAGCGGAAATGTCCCTAAACATATTGTGTGTGTATGAATTAGATATTGACTCGACTATGTACTAATTTAAATTCGAAGTTTAATAATAATTATGATATAAACTTAAAATGGATACTTACAATTAATTATTTTTTCATTTCAATAATGCCATAATTGAATTTAAATTGGTTTTATCTGCTTTATTGGTGTATTTTTTACAGCACTTATAAAAGGTTACTTTACTACTTTAAAAATTTGGAGGCCATACAATTTTTTCGAACTTCGAAAATCAACGTAAATTTATATGTAAATGTTGGAGTAACTTTTTTAGTTATTTCTAAAMTCATATTTGATAGCCTAGTAGTTACTTTAGAGCCTGATTATTGTTCTTAACCAAATCTTTTGCCTTCTGTATTTCCTCCGTCCAATTCTGTTGCGAAATCATTTTTACCGCTTCCTTCATTATATTCTTCACCTTATCAACGTTGGCAGCAAAAGTGTCTACTACTTGTTTTACATCGACAGCGGCTTGTCCTTCACGCCAGCTATCATAATCAGTAGCGATTGCAACACCGGCATATAACAAAGATGCCTCCTTGGCCAGCACTACCTCGGGAACGATAGTCATGTTAATTAAATCGCCGCCCCACAAACCAAACATTTTACTTTCGGCTTTTGAGGAGTAGCGTGGACCTTCTATGCACACGACTGTACCGCGTTCGTGGGCTTTATAACTTAGTTTCTTTGTTGCCGCTAATAAAATTTGTCGTGTGGGTTCATTGAACAAAGGAGACATGGGTAAATGACATACGCCCGGGGGACTTCCAGGCTGACCATCAGTAAATGTTTCMATGCGCTGTGTTGTACGGTCAATGATATCATCTGGTATGACCAAATCACCGCGCATGAAGTCCTCACGTAGCGAACCACATGCCGAAGACACTAATACATGGGTACAGCCAGCTTCTTTGAGTGCCCAAATGTTTGCACGATATGGAACATTGGTTGGCATTATGTTATGCTTGCGGCCATGTCGGGCCAGCAAAACACATTGGACACCATTTATTGTACCTTCAATTAGCACATCAGCAGGCGGGCCGTAAGGAGTCGTAACTGTTTTTTCCTTACGTCCTTCTAATATATCTGGATCGTCTAAGCCGCTGCCGCCAATTATGCCAATCTAAACATATTGCTGTCTAATTTTATTTTTATTTTAAATAAACGCTTGAGACTTACTTTGACCATGCAACCACACATTCCAGCCTCGGCAGGCTCCTTTTTAGGAGCAGGCTTCGGTTCCCGTTCGCAGCACGCCATGCTTATTGGACTAGTCTAGATAAGTGAAGTGAGCGAAGTGCGAGTACAAGAATTCCAGATTAATATTGTCTAATTTTTTTTGGTGACTTTTTAAAATTTTAAATTTCCAACTAAAAGTTTTTAAAGCAAATAATTTACTCAGACATTTTCTCCAACAGATACTTATGTACATGATTTCTGAGAAACAAGTATTATATCAAGAGGTGCGCAAATTGAATTCTACAGGTTTTGTACAATATTCATAATAAGTCATGAAMATTTTTTTAACGAACTGGTCTTAACTTTATTTTAAAACATTCCAAATACGATTTGTTGCACGAACAAAGATGCACATAATTAGGAGTAAATGCTAAATGTGCAGAGTGATATACAACTAWAATAGGGTATCGTAAAATATAACAGGTTAGGTTAATTCGGTGGCTAATACGGCAAAATAAAATATTTTATAATTATTTTGAAATTATGCTGATTGTTGCTCATTCTGATGGTGTTGTGTTTTTCTTTGCTTCTTGTGAGTTTCATGATCGTTGTATTCTTTTGGAGCTGGAACTAAGTCGTAGAGTATGGAAATTGAAGTTAATTTAGGAAGCAAGTTCGTTTTGTTGTTTGGGTGCTTTGATTTTGAACCGGAGATTAGTGGGCGACGTTGTTGTATAATTTCACCAGTAAATTCTTGACATAACAGTAAAAAGCGTCACATTGCACCGGACATTGTGTTCTTGCAAATGCATTCCTATTTAAAATAAKTTGTTTAATACATACTTCATTACATAATTAATAAAATATAATTGGTACCTTGGCGTCCAAAATATCTTCGGTCCAATCTTCTTTGGCTATATTCTGAACGGCCTTCATTAATATTTGTTTCACCTTGAGGACATTTGCGGAGAAGGTCTTCAACACATCTTGGACATTAACACCTTCGCAACCCATGCGCCAGCAGTCGTAATCGGTTGCAATTGCCACAGAACCATATAATAGACCAGCTTCTTTGGCCAATACAACTTCGGGACAAGTGGTCATATTAATAAGATCACCGCCCCATTGGCGAAACATGTTACTCTCAGATCGCGAAGAAAAACGTGGACCTTCAATGGTTACAATGGTTGCCTTATCATGTACGTTGTAATCTAACTCTTTGGCTGCGGCAACTAGCACCGATCGTACACGTTCACTAAAACATGGAAACATACTTAAATGACAAACCCCACGAGGACTTTCCGCACCGCCATCGTAAAAGGTTTGTGCACGTTTCGTGGTGCGATCAATGAAATCATTTGGTATTACCAAATCGCCAGGATGAATTTCTTCACGCAATGATCCGCACGCGGTTGATACAATTAAATGTGTGCAGCCAACTTGTCGCATGGCCCAAATGTTGGCACGATAATTCACGTTASTTGGCATAATGTTGTGTTGGCGACCATGACGTGCCAACAGCACGCACTTTACACCACCAATTTCACCTTCAATCAAGACATCTGATGTGCTGCCGAATGGTGTCTTAACTTCGGTCTCCTTGCGATTTTCTAAAATATCCGGATCATCAAGACCACTACCGCCAATTATACCAATCTAAGAAATTATATTTTTCTTTATCACCACATCAAAATATAAATCACTAAGTTTATTTAGTAGAAACAATTCCAAATTACCTTAACGGATATTGGTTCTAGGTCAGTGTCCTTGCATTTGATATGTAGCATTGTGTTGACTTCCAAATTGTGTTACAAATTGTGTGACCAAAACGAAAAAGAGTCTGCGGAATGAATATACATGAATGTATTTCGTTTCTATATACACATGTCGCAACTGTCGCGGTTAAGGTCAGCAGTAAGATAAGCCTATAGATAGAAAAAACAAAAACTACTGTAGCGAAGGGTTGTGCAGAGAATACCAACAAATTTTTGACAAGCAATCAGAGGCGCATCCCATGAAATGCGCGCACATTATAATTATTAATAAATAAAAAAAGCAASAAATCACTTAAGTTAAAAAGTATATGGTAACAAAAGTATATTCTACATAAAAAAATTGAAAAATAGTTATGCGTAGAAATTTTAATCAACAATTCAACAATCTTTACTAATTGATTGACTTACATATGTATGTACATACATCTTTGAGGAGGCTGTCATCATTTATATTATATTTCATCTTTTAAAAAACTTTCAACGGCTATAGAGAAAGGAAATGTATGTATGTACGTTTAAATCCTTTACCCCAGAAAATGAAATCAGCTCAATAAAAGTTATACCCAATTTTATCATTATTTACATTATAAACGTTTACTATTTAATGTCAATTATTGTTCGTACAATAATAAAATAAAAATAATAAATTATTGTCCCGGTTCCGTTATTTTTGCATGATTCTTTGCTCGGTTTTCATTTACTCCGACAAAAGGAATGACGGAAACAACCGTTCTTCAATTTCCAAAAGCTATAAAATTAAGAAATAAATGGTTTAAACTTTGCAATCAAAGTTGTTRCTCAAATTAGCAGGAGTGTGTTCCAAACGTTTTAAACCAAAATTATTAATAATAAAATAATTGGTAAGTTATTCGAAGCTGGGTATATTACTTTACTATTTTAAAGATTTTTGATTTCTGTTAAGTTGATTTAAAAKCAAATTTGGTGCCGTCAATACAATTTTATAAAACAACAGGTTTGCACCTCATTTCAGMATCGCGCAAAGATAATATGAATAGGAAAGAAGTTAGTGATTCCACAATGGCGCCAAATATTGCATATACTTCGGGGTACAAGCAAAAATGTAGAGAACACAATGAAGTCTTACAGTATGTTTGTGAAAATTGCAGAATGCTTCTTTGTAATTTTTGTTTCCGGAAAAGCCATACTGCACACAATTGTTTTCAGATTGACAATTTCCTAACCCATAGGAATGATCTACTTTTTCGACTCATAGAAAGTGGYAGATTGGCGACCAACTGTTATGAAGATATTGGCTATAAAGAAGTGGATTCTGCGCGTCATATTGATAACAACTGCAATTTATTRGCACAAAGCATAAGGAATACCTTCCGACCGCTTATAGCGTCTTTGCAGCAACGGGAAAGTAATCTCTTAGATGTTGTAAATAAAATGCATAAAAATCGAATGGAAAATATGTATGAACAAATTTCAGCACTAAAGGCTTCATATTTGGGCTTAATGAAAGTAACTAAAAAACTAAATAAAGTAGCTAAAAATGGACATCAGTTAGAAAATCTGTACATTGTTACGCAAATATTAGAGGCACAGCGGCAAGTCGATATCTATGCAAAAATATTGGAAGAAAAACAATACAAGGACGAGTTTTATAAGTTTTATGCACCCCAAGTACCTAACGAAATTTTGAGGAATATAGAAAACCTAGGGTCCATCCAACTAGATGACAATAATGACTTTACTGCTTYAAGCAATATTCCAAGAACATTAGAAGATGCTACTGAAAGCTATATAATCCTTTCTTCATCACAAGAAACCTCCAGCAGTGAAGTGGAAATTAAAGTAGAAAAAGATACATGTAATAAAACTAAAACACAAAAAAGTGAAAACGATAGAAATAGTGGTATTGGACAAGCTGTGCCTGGTTGTTTGAATAAAGTCAAAGCTTTACGTTCGGATTTACCGTCTTTGGCATTTGCGCCTAAAGGAAACGGTCAGGGTCATGTTCAACGACCTTGGGGAGTTTGTGTCAATCAATTAGGGGATATTTTTATTACCGATAGACTTAATCATAATGTACAAATTTTTAGTCCAAATGGCGAATTTATATTTAGATTCGGCCGTAAAGGAAAGAGTGGTGGACAGTTTAATGCGCCAGCCGGAATCTGTGTGGACAAAAATGGTCGAATTATTGTTGCGGATAAAAATAATCATCGCATACAAGTGTTTTCATCAGGTGCCAAATATTTACTGTCGTTTGGACGTTTGGGCACAAAATGTGGGAAATTAAAATTCCCGTTCGATGTTGCTGTTAATACAAAACTACAAATTGCAGTAACCGATTCGGCAAATCATCGCATTCAACAATTCGATTACAATGGRCATTTCATTCGTGAAATACCGTTAGGTATTTGCACATTCACTGGTTATGAAATAACTCCGCGTGGCATATGCTATACGCCTAAGGGTAACATAATTGTAACAGATTATGTAAATCACTGTTTGCATCTTATTAGTCCTGTGAAGGAAAAAGTAATTAGAAATACTAAATTTATTTAAATCAGTAAGTAAATTTCTAATGAGATTAAATTACAGATTGTAAGTACTAAAGGCTGTCTCGGATTTGGATATTTACAATTTTCTCGTCCCTCTGGTGTGTGCTGTGACGATGATGGGACAATAATAGTTGCAGATTGCCATAACCACCGCATCTGTGTTTTCAGTTCGGCTTTGGAAAGCTTATGGAACGTAAGTAAAACTAAAATATGTTCAATTAATAAATAAATAACTTAGCAATAATAAAATTTAAATCAACATTCCCAACTTTTGTTTTATTTTAGATTGACATACGCCCATCAGTCAATGGCTTAAACAATACTTACTGTGATGAAACTGATCGTACTTGCGATGTTGCTCTGACGAAGGATGGTCACATCGTTTTTATATCGGAAATGTTGCCTGCACATGAAGCTGCCCAAACAAGCAAGAGATTCGTACACGTTTATTAAATTTATTAATAGCAACTTATTCACTGACCAGCATTAAATGTGTGTGTAAAAATAGCTTAATTCAATAAAAAAAWTTTTTCGACATTACATACTTTATTTATTTCCATATTAATATATACAGTTTTATTTTCATATTCACGCTTCGTTGTTCTTAAATGAATGCGGGCATTTAAATATTCGAACGAAATGGTCGTCCCCACAACTAGCTAGCAGAAAATGGTCGGACGTGCTGTTATTATTACGTAATGGCTGAAATTGCAAACGCTTCACTGCACTATCATGCGCTTTYTCAAAAGTAACTTTACTGCAAAATCGAAATAGAAATATTGAAGTGACGCATGAGCATTGAATAACTTAAATCAATTTTTTGCGCGCATATTTACCTCTCTTCAACGGCTCTTAACTGTTTTTCATTTTCAACCAATTGTTGCAGCACTATATCACCATTCGAAAAACCTATAGCAATCTGATACAGTCCAGGCTTTATCAGTTTCGGTGCAAAGGTAACTGCAGTCACGGGATTTGCATATGTTTCCTTGAGCCGAATGTCCCATTTATCACCATTCTCACCATTGACTTGTGTCCACACACCTAGTAYGGCATCACGACCGCCAGTCAAAAAATATTTGCTATCATGCGACCAATCACATGTMCAAATAATACGACTATGCACCGACATTTTAGTTGTCGACTTTTGTTTGAGYCGATAAGTGGGTTGATTATTTGTGGTGCTTACATCTTCAATACGYTCAAAAAGTGCCCATGTGCGATCACGTGAGACCGAGAGTAARAATCTACCATTTGATGAGAAGCGCATCTGAGTTACTGTAAGTTTATGCGCGGCAAGTTTTTGAATTTGCTTCCAAGWAGTGKTGTCCCTGTAAAGTATGTTGATTAGGAAATGTTAAAAATATTTATAACTTACTAGGAAATAACACCTTACCAAAGTATTATTTGCGCATGCTCCTCATTCGTGGCGCGACATGCGGAAGCCAGCACTTTGCCGTCCGGTGAAGCGGCCAGTGCATAAATTTCGAAGCCGTGTCCGTAAAGTTTCTGTATTTCCGGCCAGAGCGTATTTTGCATAAGTGTCTCTTCTTGTGGCGGTGAGTCTAGCGTAACCGGTATAAAATAGTTTTCAGGGTATTCGTCCTTAATGTGTTTTTCTTTTGGAACCGAGTCTATATCAGCGCTATACACAGCCTTATTCGATAGGCCCAGTGATGGCACAGAAGCCCCTTTTGGTAAAGCTGTTAAATATATACATATATATAACTAAGCACACTTGTTTGAATTGAGATTCAAGAAAACATACTTTKCAATAAATCATCACCCTCAGCATCATCCTGAACACCGGTTATGCGTCTGAAGTTTTCAATGTAATTGGCAGACGCCTGGAATGTACGTACAATTTTCTCTTCAGCTCCACTGGCAAACTTGTAACGTGACAGTATTGCAATTGTCTGCATATCATATCCGTGCACCTGTGGACGTGCTAATTCATGCCAAGTCAMCACATCGTCACTTTCGTCATTGCTTCGTCGCCATGGTGCATGTATACGCGTAGTCTGATCGGCGGACACACTCAATAAAAATTCACCGTTTGGGGCCCACGCCAAATCGCGTACTTCATCGAAATGTCCACCTATTATGACACCCGGTGACCAAAAGTTCTCATTATCCGCCATTTTATGCCATATATGGAAGCCGCCCTGATAGCTATGTCCAAATATGGATTTTCCATCACTAGAGAATTTTCCACCGTAAAATCCCAACGAATTACCACCCACTTCGCCTACACGCACCTTCTCCATCCACACACCGTCTTCACTAGGGGCCCAAATTATAATTGACTTATCGATTGAAACCGAAAGCAGAAGTAATCCTATAAAAGGTAGTAAAATATATATATTTTTTTAAATTTTAAACTACTCTTCTATATCTGCTACTACCGTGTTCCTGTGATCTGTGCCAGTTCACGCCGTACACCCAACCTTCATGTCCGTAGAGTACTGACTCCAAACTGATCGCACACCAGCTGCTACCACTTAAATGTATAATTTTCTCCTCCACTCGTATCTCCRTATCATCTTCCAGTATATTACAAATATCAACCTTATTTTCATGTGCTTGCTCCTCGGTTCGTTTTGAAATGCGCCACAGCCGTATGAAATTGTCTTGAGCAGCGCTTGCCAATAAAATATCATCGCCATCTTCGATAGCATCAAGCGCTCGCACCCAGTCCTCGTGGCCAGTCATTTGATGTACCATTCGAAATGGTTGTGCACCTGCCTCAGCGTTACTAGCTTTAAGTGGCTGATTTTGTGCCCAAATATAAATGTTTCCTTTATCATTTCCATAAGCCAGAAGAAACTGCTCACTTTTTGGCATTCGAAAAAGGCTAAGCCCAAGTGTGTAACTGTTTTTACTACTTATTTTTTGCACTAATTCAGTATTTAAAGTGTTGAAACTCCACAATGATACAGTCTGCTCAGCAGCTGTAGCAATTAACCAATTATTGTGTTCCAAGTACAGACTTGTAATATCTGTGACTGGGCCATCATGATTAAGTATTTCAAAACTCACATCACTTCTTTCTCTATCAAATCGCCATATAAAGGCTTTACAATCATCGGCACCAGAAATGAAGTATGTTTCAGGCTTAGCGGACGGCAAGCGCAACCAGTGTACTGTATTTACACGAGCTTCATGCCCTTTGTAAGTGGCAATATTTTTGGTGGAACCGTTATACTTTTTTTTTTAGAGATATAAGAATGTTATTTATTAATATCGGTTAGTAATATGTACATATATGTTTTACTTACGTTGGGATCAACTACCGCCACAGAAAAGTGTGCGCCGAAAACGATCAAACCGTTATCACCCCAGTCGGCGCAATGGGGAGTTGGATTGCATGCAGCTGATGCATAAACTGTATAGTCGGAATTTTTTATTTTGTGCGAAGTATCACTCATGTTTACAATTTTTTTTTTTAAATAGTAAACTGTGAAACTTACAAGAGATTTTAATTTACTTATGTTAYGACGGCACGTTTTCGCATACCACRCCAATTGGAATTATTCTATCGCTATTTTTGTTTTGATCCGAGTACAGTGCTGGAAAATTTCATAATTTTTGTTATTGCTTTTATTTCTAAATAAAATTTTGTAAGGAAACTGTATATCGTTATGTTATTAATTTCTAAAAATTTAAAATACTAAAACACAATATGTTTTACTTCCATTAAATATATTTATGTATTTAATATAAAATTTGTTTTCGTATACCAATGCCGATTACTACTGAACCGATTAGTAATGATAAAGTGTTAAATGCAACCTTTCAGGATTAATATTTGTTACTCAAAATATGGCCATATTGGCAAAAGGGACGCTGCTAGAAAAATTTTAACGGAACGTTTGACAAGTCAAGTTATACAAAACGAGTAGTAAGCGCTGGCATTTTTTCTTATTTGTTTAGTTTTGTGTCAAATAATAATAAAATAAATAATTGTGAACGCTAACATTTAAAGAAAAGGTCTTCTTAAAAATGGGTCGTAAAAGAAAAATACCCATTGCAGATGAAGAAAAAGAAAATACAGTTGCCGCAAGCCGTCAGCGGGGTGGTGGTGTTAGCGCTACAGCCAGCAATTCAATGATGTTGCACGGCCCCATGTATACAATAATGTCCAATGTGCAATTAAATGAAACTAGCCACAAAAAATATGTAAAAGAATTGAAACAACTGTACACCAAGGTGTGTAAATAACAAAGTAATGCGTTATTTTATCTATGTTTATATCTATAGTGTTGTTTTTTTTTGGTAGATGGATCATGATGCATTCATGTTTACATTCATAAAAATGATAAAAACTGCAATGGTTGCTGATGAGGGTAATGAGTATGCAGATACGACATTACTATTTTGTTCTAAATTTGTAAGTTCATATGACGGCGAGGACACACATCCCGTGCTAATTGATATGTGCAAGTGGCTACTTACGGTAAGCGCTAACTATATAAGTATTGAATTAAATATACTGTATTTGTATTTTTGTAGACCATTTCGCGTAATCCACACATACGATTTCGTATTTGTCAATTTGTTAATATGATACTCAAGGCGCTGGGACAAGAGGCAGCGCTAGATGATGCCATATGCGATCGCATATTGGAATATATGTTGCATCGTTTGCACGATACTTCGCCGAATGTGCGCGTGCAAGCAATATTAGCAATGCAACGTTTGCAAGTGCCAGACAATCCAGACGATCCCGTGCTGCGTGCTTATCAGTTTCATCTTTGTTCTGATCCGTCGTCACGTGTGCGTCAAGCGGTAATAACTTGTATGGGACGCAATTATCATACAATTCCTTATATATTGGAGCGTTTGTGGGATATTGACGAAAAAGTTCGTCGCCATACATATTTACATATGAGTAGTTACCCAGTGCGTTCATATAAGGTGTCACAGCGTTTGACCTTACTACAGCAGGGACTTAATGATCGTTCGGATGCCGTACGCAAAGTAGTAGTCACAATTATGTTACAGCAATGGATTGAATCTTATCAAAAAGATCTGATTGCATTCATATCGGCGTTAAAATTAGATTCGAGCGAAAGCGAAATCGATCGATTTCGTAAAGTGACGAAGCAAACGCTTAAGGA
>NW_017537001.1:339318-360894 GCF_001853355.1 Bactrocera latifrons | reverse complement strand
AAAATTTTTTTTTTAATTTTTTTAAAATATTATTTTGAAGGCGTCAGAAAAAGGACGACTTGATTGCTTGTGTGCCATTAGATGAAGACGGCGAAATGCATCGTTTGGTGCCATACGAAAAGCTGTCAATGGAAATTGCATTATACTGGCAATGCTTGACCGAGTTTTTGCAAGCGGAATTGGCAGAGGAGCACGATTTAATAGTGCCCGAATTGAGCACATTCTGTACATATGTGGAGAAGTGAGTTGAAATTTTCGACAGTATATTAAATTATAGATTTATATAATTTTTTAATTTTCCCAGATTCTGCCACCAACAGAAACCGGATATGGACAAATTCGAACTCATGGAATTTCAATACAAGCTACTGTCACTCACTGAAATGCTGTACACATTCGATTTGGGTGACGAGATCGGTCGTGGTAATCTGCAAAAACTGCTGGCATATCTGTTGAAAACATTCCGTCTGGATGAGAAAGTGATAGAAATGATAGTGCGYTGCACGGAAAATCTAATAACTGATCAAAATGCGCGTATACAAGTGAGCATAACCTATAAAATTTTGTCTATTAAAATTTKTTTTTGTCAAATAAAATTAAAATTCATCTTTTCTAGTTTATTGTGGAAATTGTACAAGATATATGCGGTTTGAATAATAGGCAGAATGATCTATTGCATGATCGCACGTTAATTACCGAATTATTAGCGACCTCTTCGAATGCCGATTTAAATTTGAAATTATCGTCACTGAAAGTGAAAATTCTGGATTTGGAAGAACAAGAAATGGATTTTGTAAAGCAAAAAGATTATATGCGTGCGCAACAAACAACAGAAGAGAAGCTCGCCGCTACCGAAGAGTATACAAATTTACTGCAACCGCTACTGGAGAATCATCCCAATGCTGATGCGGTAGGTCCCCACMATGTTTTAGTGCCTGTGCAAATTAATAAATTACTCTTACGCATTATTTACAGTTAAAGCGCCCGTTACAGTTGCGTAAAATATTGAAACCCGAGTGCATATTGAAAAGCTTGCAAATTGCCTTCCACATGGTAGTTTCGCCYAAAGTACGTTCGCTTAATCCGAGCATTTTGAAACTGTATAATGTAAGTGCTTGAAAATTGTTATTGTTGTGGCAGCTGAAATTTTAAAATAATTTCACATTGACAGGATTTTATATGTCGCCATCTTGCCTCGAATCAAATAGCCATACGTGATTGGGCGCTGAAATGCGGTACTGCCTGCAGTATGCTGTATGAGGTGTTGGCTAAGGATGTATTCGAAGAGTTGTATTCACAATTTTTCAAAAATCACAATATACGTATATGGGAGACCTCGATAACGTGCATTTTTGAGCTGCTGGACAGGTAGTTTTGTCGCTTGTGCCATTATAATTCGCTCAACTATATTAAATTCATTATTKATTGCTTACGCAGATACGGTTTGGATAATTTTGCTAAACAAGAGTCGCAAAACAAAACGAAGAAAAGCGGCCGCCAGCTTTACAACACCTTGGAATTTTTGGATACCGAAGATGATTCCAATGTGCTAAACGCCGGTCAGGGTGTGGACGTCATCTACATGATGTCACATTTTCTCGACACATGCGATGACACTTGCATCGTTAGCGCCATCATTGTTGGCTTCTGCCGCCTCATATTGCGCGGCTACATCAAGTCCAGCGATATCATTGAGAAACTGCTGCTGCGTTATTTTAATCCCAGCACAGGTACAATATATATATATATATATATATATATATATATATGGAATACAATTTTTAACTTTTCCCTATCTCCATAGATGCAAATATTAACCAAATTTTGGGCGTTTTTCTGGAAAATCTCATACAGTGCAAACGGCACGGTCTGCTACAACCTTGCCTGCTGCCCATGTTGACAACCGTGCTGAGTGCGCCTTATGAGAATCCACTGCACGAAATACGGCCCGAAACCATAACGCGCTTCATCATAGACTCCACACGACAGGAGAGTTCGCCCATAACCGACGGCTGGATACACAATAAAATCGCACAGACCATCCTACAGGAGATGCTGAATAATTTGACTAATAAGGACTTGTGCAAACTCTTGGCCAAAGAACTGATCACTCTCGAGTTGAGTGTCACGCAGAATGAGCAGCTCAAGCGCGAATTGAAAGAAACCGCCGATAAGTTGATAAAGGTAATGAGTGAATGTGAAATAAAATGCGAAAATATCTTTAATGCAAAATTAAAATACTCCACTTCCTTTAGGCTGATCTTGATCCGCGAAGTGTCAAGCTTATCATAGACTTCAAAGACCTGGTTGATGGCACTTATAATCCAACACGCAAGTCTGCTGCAATTGATTCTGAGGGCGAAGAGGTAAACAAAAACTCTATTGTTCTTTCAAAACTGTTCATTAACGGTAAATAATGCTCTGTGCACAACTAGGACAGCAACGATGAAACGGAGAATGACGCGACTAATGACAACGACACAGCAGGCTCAAATACTGCACGCGGCAAAACGGCGGTGAGCGAAAAGATCGATGAGCCAATGCGACAACCGCCACCTGACGGCAACGAAAGTGCCGCCAACCTAACGGCGGACGTTAATGCTGTTGCTGCGGCTGCCGAGGCTGTGCCAGAGGCCGTTACTTCTAGCGAAGAAATGCCCACCGCTGCGTCGGAAGCGCCCACAGTCGCCCAGCAAGCAACCAACGATGGCAGCATAATAACGAAAGATATCTCACCTTCGGCGCGTGTGCCGACCACATATGGACGCGAGAATCGCGTGGGCCATCGTTATCTGCGCAAATCGTTGAACTCAACACGCGGCCAATCGGACAGCGAAGCGGGCGATGGACCGCCACGCTCACCGAAGATACGCATTGAGGCACGCATAGATTCCGATAAGAAATCGGAGCAACAACCAGCACGTGAAGAGCACCAGGTGCGCAATACGCGGGTTAGACGAAACCTACGTTATGCCGAGAAGAATACCGAGGCGCAGGAGGCAGTCGTTGAAACCGCCAAGGATGCGACAAAAGTGCGTAATAAACGACGTGCAAACCTTCCCACACTTGTTGTAGACGACGACACCGATTCAAATTCAAAAACCAACAGCAATGCGGACGCTCAGAACCATGCCACAACGACGCGCAACACCTCAAGTCCAGCTAAGCGGCAGACAAAGGAGAGCAGTAAACAGCACGCCGTGGAGCAGTCAGCGACGAAAACGGATAAAGCAGAGAAAGCAAAAGATGCGAACCCAGAGCAGTCTAAGGCGCAGCCAAAGGAGCAAGTGCGTACGCGCGCAAGAGAACAGGAAAAGGAGCGAACGCCGTCGGCGCTGCCAACAAGGCTGCAGTCGCGTGGCGCCACCAGAAGCGCCGCCAAAACCAACGACGCTGAAGAGGTAACAAATCACACTTATAACGGTATTCATTCATCTTCATTCTCGTTTTTTTCCGCAACGCAGCTCAATACATCCGAGGTCGTACCTGCTTCACCGCCGGCGGCGCTGTCACCGCGCACAATCGTACGTCGTCAACGACGCGCCGGTGGTGGCGATATATCCGTGGCAAATCTAACGGACACACAACGTCGTGCAACACGAAGCCAATCGGCGCAATCGGCGCCAAATCAAGTGAGTACCAGACGACGAGGATTACAACTGTAGTTAGCTCAGCACCGTTACTAACCAAACGCCACACCAAACAACTACAAACCGCTTCCACCAGTGTCAACCAACGCCACCGCCCATTTAATGCACGTCTATTTAGGCACTTAGCTTGTAGTTTTATTTACTTTTTCCCCATTACAAAACTGTACAAACATTGTCTAATATAAAAATATATATTTACGTATGTTGAATTCACCAATTCACCAATTGAAATGATTTGTATGCGGAAATGGGTGTGCGTGTGGCGTGGCGTGGCGTGGCGGTGTGAGTGGGACGCTTGCGCCCGCTTGTGATGGAGCGTGTTGGCGCAGTGTGGTGTGTTTCTCAAAATATAACTGTTTTGCGCTTTAGTCTTAAAAATTCACATTTCTTAGAAGCTTAGACATTTGCTCTTATGAAATAATTAGTAATAAATTAATAAGAATTTCATCTTGAAATACCGTTTTGAATCCCATATTAACCACGCATGTGTTGAAATACAAAAATATTTTTTTTCTCTTTAATAAAAAAAAAGCAACTAAAATTGATTAATAAAGCAATAAAAAATTTTAGGACTCCGAAACTGCGGAAGACGAGGCTGGAGACCGAGCTGACAATGCAAGCACCAGCATCACTGCCATCAGCTCCACCAAAGCCGCTACGCCAGCACGCGCTAGCCTAAAGCGAACCTTCTGCTCCACACCCAAGCTCACTGGCGCCACTTCTGCCAAAGAAATATCTACTTCACCTCGTTCGGAACCGCCGCTTTTAAAGYGTCTTCGTGCTGGCACGCCAGCTAAGCAACRGACACGGTCGCGCAGAGGCAACACTTCGTTRCCGCCKAGCGAGCCAATCGAAGAAATTACAACAAAAGAAAGCAGCACCAAAGTGGTCCGACAAACACGCAGAAAAGGGCGACAGCGTTCGATTTCGCTTTCATTAACCAAGACGGAGAAAAAGGCTGAAGCGACGAGACGGTTCGCTGGCGCGAAACCGAGCAACTCAAGTGATTTGATGAATTTGCCTAGAAACACCGACTCCGTTACGCGCACACGATCCGCTACACGTGCCGCTTCSTTAACACGCRCCCATGCCGCCGCGCTTCGTACACGAGCGGCTACGCGATCGAGCCTTAATAATGGCGCAGAAGCTGGTGATAAATCTATAACGCGTACATCGTCCGCAACGCGCGYGGAGGCTATCGAAACCATAAAATCCAAAACGCGTGTTGCTGAGGATAAGTCCGACGAAAGTGCGCCGTGCGCTGAAGTGATTACCGATATTGCTACCGTAACGAGCGCGGTAACAGACGCGGCGGCTGTTTCAAAAAAGCACGCCRATTCCTCAAGTGCCGACGATGAGCACGACAGCGCGCCGAAGGAAAAACGGCGCAAAAGCGACAATAATAAAAGTGGCGGCAGCGGCATGTTGATGCTTCGTCGCATATCGATAAGTGCCGGTCAATTGGRCGATGCCGGCGACACTAGTGAGAATGAAGCCGCTAGTAAAGTTCCGCAGCGTAGGCGTTCATTGCGCGACAAAAGCGSCGCTGATTCAGGTAAGGACGCGCCAACAACGGCTGCAAGTAAAGCACAGCAACAACGCAGTAAGATACCAGTACGCGCTTCAAAAAGCAACGTTATGAAGACACGTCATGCCGCTCATCAAGTCGCCTCGTCGCTGGTACTGGCACCGAAAGCGGTCGAGTCCAACTCGAGCAGCGGTAGTGGCAGTTCCAGCACAGAAGAAGCTATGAGAACTTTGGGCGCCGTTCTAWTGCGCAAGCGCGCGCTCACCACCAAAGCGACACGCATCAACCTGGCGCAGCGCACCAAGGGCAATCCAGTGCCGATGGAGCTGGCGCGTCCGACGCGTTTACGCGYGCCCGCCAGCAGTTTACCGGCGCCGAATTTGAGGTCGAAGAGGCGTTAAGCATTACTAAATTACACACAGCCACTTACACATACACATTCATTGGCTAGCTAGCATAATTTTTATATTTTCTACACTTTCCTTATACATTGTATGCATATATTTAGTCATGATCTATTTTTATAAAATTATAAAAGCATGCGCTTGAGTAATAATTAAATTTTACGTTTAACCAACATTATCGTTTATTATGTAATATAACGGTTTAGCCAATAAAAATTATTAAGTAAATGCATTTTAAAAATATTAAAAAAAATATTTGTAGATGATTTATGTTTTTTCGCGGAGTTATTGATTACATTAAGGGGGTATTCTGGTCTAGACGCAAGAATTTTTGGCATTTTTTAAACTAAGATAAAAAAAAAAATGAAAAACATTTTTACTATCCATTTTTTTATATGTTTTTTATTGACATTTTAATGATATAAAAAAAATTCAAGAAAAAAAAAAAAACAAAATTCGTCTAGATACGGGCCGTCGAGTGGGGGCTACAAAAAACATTTTCGAATTTTTTAAAAATACTTCAAATAAAATTTTTTGGAAATCCAAGACAGACACGTTAGAGCATTGTATAAAGAAGATATATGTATACCAAATTTCAAAAGAATCGGTTCAGTAGAACTTGAGATATCATGTCAATCACCTCAACAAAGGTAGTTTCGAGAAAAACGCGTTTAAAGTTTAGGAGACAATTCTAGTGGACACGGACGCCACATCACAAAATCGGCTGCATCTCCGAAAATAAGTCGAATTTTGAAAAATCCTTAGAAGGTCATATTTTTGAAAGTCTAAACTTTCAAAATATGCAAAAAAAAATCGATTTTTTTTTTCAAAATTCTAGACTAGAAGACCCCTTTAATATGAAGACAGTCGCAGCAGAAAGTCATCTCATTTCGGTGGAAGAAGAAGTACAATAACTTTAATATCAAAAAAGTTCGAAGGCGAGGAACTGGAGGCATTATTGCTTGAATATTGTTAGAAACTCGAATTGCTGCAGCACTTTTAGGAGTCACTCCAGCAGCCATTTCAAAACCAGTCAGATACATTCAAGAGCAAGAAATTGGTGGCCTTATGAACTGAAGTAATGAAACGTTAAGGGGTTATATAACGTTAGAATTTTCAAAAAATCGATTTTTTTTGTAAAGGCTTTTCAGAGCGCTTGAAAGTACAAGGTTAAACTTTAAACACGGTTTTCTCAAAATAGTCTTTTCAAAGTTGGTGATTAACATTACTCGAAAACGTCTAAACCGATTTGTCTCAAATTTTAATACAAGCTTATTAAATATATTTTTTAGCAATTAAGCGAAGATTTTTCCTCACCGATAAATATTTTTTTATAAGCAATTAAAGTCCGAGATTTTGGTCAAAAATCGATTTTTTTTAGAAACAGCCATTATGTAAAAAAAAATTATTTTGCTTATTCCTTCGATTTACTTTACTAGTCTTAACATTACTTTGATTCTTTAAGTTTAGAGGATTCTGTTCACAGATATAGAGATCACCGCAAAAAGTTCCCACAGTTCCCGGAGATCAGCTCTAGTTCCTTTTCAAATATATGGTTTTACTAATACCAAGTCTTAAAATACAGCTAAAAGATAATGTGTACAAATTTTTGGATCAATAAATTTAAAAGTTTTCTCAGAAAAATTTCTGGAAAATTCGCTTTTTATAATAATTATAATATTCCATCATGGCAACACTCGGCCTCACGTTGGACCGGTTGAAAATTATTTGGGAAACAGCGGCTGCGGCGTTTTGTCCTACCTTTTATCGTATAACTGAGACTCAAGCTTGCAATGTTGGATGCAGAACAGTCTAACTGGAATTGGTTCGCTTGGTTAATTTTTGAACGTCAAGCAAGTACCGTTATTTTGCGATCGAATCCAGAAGTTGCCAGAAAGATGGGAAATTTTATTGCTTTTTTTTGAATAATACTATTGTAGATGTTTTTCATAAGAAACCGTTAAAAAACTATATATTATATATTAGGTTGTCAAAAAAGTCTTGCGGAATTTTCGCTAGTTAGCGCTGAGGGCGCGTAGTTCTAGTTTTATTGTTGTTGTTGTTGTAACGGCAGAATTCTGCCGAGTTGACAGTSCTTGGCCGGATAAAAATCCGGATCCGTTCCGGTTTTCGTAGACCCGACTGTCGTGGGAACGGTTCTAGTTTTATTCGTCGCATCGGGTTATGCTATACCTTTTTGGAAAGCTCATTAATATCTGATCATTCCATTTAGGATTTTTTGTAAACCTTTCAAATGTCGTGAAGAAAATATAGCAACCGTAGCTGAGAGGGTACACGAAAATCGTGGAGAGTCAATTCGGCGCCGTTCGTAGTAATTTGGTCTGACGTAAAGAACGACTTGACGCATTTTAAGTCGTTACAAAATTACCGCATTTGGGATGAAGAGAAAGAAAAAAAAGAAGAAAAGATTCAATAGTTGCCATTTGAAGCCGGTGAAATCATCGTTCCATATTTTCTCAAAAATGATGATGATGAAAACGTAACCGTCAAWGGCGACCATTACCGCGGCATGATAACCGATCATGTAATGCCTGAAACGGAAGCTCGTGATCTCGGCGACATTTGGTTTCGACAAGCCGGCGGCACTTCCCACGCAGCTCGTCAACGAATGGATTTATTGAGAAAATACTTCGGTGAGCAGATAATTTTACGTTTTGGGATGGTCGATTAGACACCAAGATTGTGTGATATCACACATTTAGTATTTTTTCTGTAGGGATATGAAAAGGCCTTGGGACAAAACATCTCGCGAGTCATTCGCCAGTTACCTGTCAAAATGCTCGAACGAGTCTTCGAAAATTGAACTCRACGGAWGGACCATCTGAGACATAGCCGCTGCCGCYATTTGGAAGAGATAATCTTCAAAAAAATAAATACCAAAGAATGTTCTTTTGAATGATAATAAACATTCCCCATTAAATTTGAGTTTTTGTGTTTTTTTTTTATTAAAAAAAGTATCCTTGAAATGTACCATCCTTTACTTACTGACGCTTACGCCTTTTCTAGATGATTGACAGAAGCTTCGAGCTGACGATGAATTTTACTGCTAGAGAACGGTGTAAACGGAACTTATTTTTTTATCTACTGGCAACCGCTGGTTATGCGGATTCAGGGTAAGTTTTACCGTAGTAACGTATCTCTATTTCAATTATGATTTATGCACTGATTAAACACTGTCGCATTGTTCTAGAAATAGTAAAAAAAAATCACGAATTTCTACAAGGTTGCTCAAACGGAAATCTGGAAAAATCTTCGCAGATTTKACGTTCACTTATCTAATCGTCTTTCAAACGAAAACAAATGTGTGAAAACAAATGTATGAATGTCACAATATTTGTTGCCAATGACTCAATCTTGTCAACTTGCTCGCAAGCAACTGATAATTCGCAAAGAACATTCAACTCCGCTGATTAATTGTCAAATCGTTATAGATGCTGACGAAATTTTCGATAGAGACTGTGTGTTTGGTACACATATACTCATATAGTAAGTATGTTTGCCACATTTTCCTACGACTTCTATAAAAAGCCTACACATATCCGTTGCGTTGTATAGTTTGTGAGTGAGCTTGTTATACGGTGCAAACATGAAGTTCGCAACTTTCTTTTATTTTCTCGTTTTGGCCTTTGTTGCTGATGCAGTAACGATCGACCTCAGCGTATACGATAATAGTGAGTCACTGGAASYAATGCGGCCACAGGAACCGCAGAGGCCACTGAAACCACTAGGACCACCGGGACCACCTGTGGGTTTAATGATTGCAAAAGAGCCGGCTTTGCATCCCCCCTTTGAAGACGAAGAATCAGATCAATTTAATTTTGACGCGCCATTGGGTCACATTAAATACAATAAGCCCGAATATATACCCGGTGTTGTTCCGAAACCAAAATACCCAGTCAGAAGGTTTTAATGTGGTTATTATTTGATTAAAGTAACAAATGTGAAGCAGAGAGGAATGTGAAAAATTATCAAATAAAAACTTGTATATAATGAAATCCTTGTTTTTCTATAAAAACCAAAGAAACATTGCATGATCTACAGATTTATTTAGAAATCTAATGTGCGGTCTATAAAGGGCATTTGTGTACAGCCCACACATTTGGGAAGGCCGGTTCGCTGTAACTTTAAACCAATCTTGCTAGCGATCCCCATGTACGACTATTATTTGGGAACCTTTCTTTGAAGTTGTTGTTGTCCCCTTCCTTTGACAATYCTACTTTAAGTCCTCAAAACGTTTTTCATAATAATTTTTTAGTCGCTTCTCTACTGAGCGCTTGAAATAGGACGCTCTTTGCAGGTATAGGATGTGCTCAGTAGCTCGTTTAATGTTAACTCAACCAATTTTCCTCATTTTTTCCCTTCTTCAATTTCATATAGGAATGAAATTAGTCAGTAGGAAGTTCTTTATTGGTCTTCTCGGTATTTWTAGAACCTTATAGGACTTTTGAATATCTTTTACTGCTCTGATAGCTGCAAATTCAGATTCTAATGAAAAGGAAAATAATAATAGGAAGRCAATCTTCGCAGAATATTCTACAAAGACTTGTTGAATGTTTGCCTTCAACCTTGGCGGTTGTAAACAACATTCTTCAATGTCAACTTCGAGTTAAAAAACAAAAACGAATGAGTATTTCAACTGATTCTGATTTGCTCAATTGTTTAACGAAAAGCTAAGAAATCTGATGAGTTCATATAAACGAACACGTTGGAATTAATTAAACTTCGAACTGCGGAAGCTGCAGACAACACCACAGACACAAATTGAAGCTGATAAGGTAAACGGGTAAATGGAAGTATAAAAACTGACTTGTAAAAGCATGTACCATAGGTATATGAACAAATATTAGCTACTATGTTAGATAAAAAAAGCTATCATCGTCTTTTATTTATCAACTTTTAGTTAAAATCTACGTTTAATAGTATTCCTCATACAGTTTGCCAAAATGAGCACTAGCGGAGAATTTTTAAAGTGGTGGAAAATGGGCATGATGGAAAATCTGTCACTTATATGTAAATCGTGTTGAACTTATGTTACGAGAACACTTCAATCGTTAAACAAGCCGCATGAGGCATCTATTTGGAGGACTTGGGATCACTGTGAAACCAGTGAGAATTGTGTGTTCTAAAAAATATCTGCACACCTACATTTATTCATGAGTTATGACGATGTGCAATGCATGTACTGAATTGAAAGAAGAAAATCTGTTTTAAAGAAAGTGTAGAGCATTTGGAAAAGTTCGAAGATGGACGATATGTCTCCAATGTACTTGATTTGCGTATACTCCGAGGACCTAACATCGACTCGGACCACTATCTTGTTGTAGCGAAGATACGCATCCACCTCTGCACAGCAAAGAACGTTCGTCACTCACCTTACGTATACCTACAAGCGAAAGCATTGGTTTTTGTGAAGGTCGAAAGAACAGCTGAGGAATGTCGTGTTGCAGTAGAGAGAAAACACACAGTCTACCTGGCGAATTTGCGATCCACCACGACAAGAGCGGGGTGCCATAGATATCGAGGGTTGTAAAGGGAAGCGAGAACCATATGTAGCCAAAAACGGAAAGAGCCCGAAAGGCATGGGTATGAAGAGCTTGAGAAGATGGCCGACAGGCCGATGGCTTTCGACTAAACGTTACTCACATCACTGTTGACAGTGATAACTTTGATGTTGTAGATAGTTTCGTATATTTGGGAACCAGTGTAAACACCACCAACAATGTCAGCCTGGAAATCCAACGCAGGATAACTCTTGCCAACAGATGCCACTTCGGACTGAGTAGTAAATTGAGAAGAAGAAGTAAAGTCCGAGAAGTCGAGAGAAAAGTTCTGGTAAAGATTTGCGGCCCTTTGCGCGTTGGCCACGGCGAATTTTGCATTCGATGGAGCGATGAGCTGGACGAGATATACGATGATATTGACATAGTTCAGCGAATTAAAAGACAGCGGCTACGGTGGCTAGGTCATGTTGTCCGAATGTACGAAAACACTCCAGCTCCGAAAGTATTCGACGCTGTGGCCGTCGGGTGAAGCAGAGGAAGAGACCTCCACTCCGTTGGAAGGACCAGGTAGAGAAGGACCTGGCTACGCTTGGAATATCCGATTGGCGTCACGTAGCGAAAAGAAGAAACGACTGGCGCGCTGTTGTTAACTCGGCTAGTATCGCGTGAGCGGTGTCCACGCCAATTAAGAAGAAGAAGACAATTTCGTCTATCTTGGAATCTGCATCAGCATCAGCATCACCAACAACAATATCAACTTTAAAATCCAAGGCAGTATCATTCTTGCCAACAGGTGCTACTTTGGACTGAGTAGGCAATTGTAAAATTCCTAAAGTTCTCTCGCGACGAACAAAGACCAAACTGTACAAGTTACTCATCAGTCCCGTCTTGCTATATGGTGCGGAGGCATGAAGATTATCTGATGGTTCGGCCTTAGAAGTGTTAAAATGTTTTTTGGAAGATGGTACTTTGGGCGATCTTTGAAGAAATTGTTTGGATCGGAAAAAAAGTTCTCGACAGGATCTTTGCTTCTGATACACCTTAGAATAACAGATGATGTGTAAATGAGTAAATAAGTAAATATTTTAAGTTTATTTAATCTTCATCTTAAATGCCCTAATTCTTTGCAGGAGCAAACTCTTAAAGCACACACACGCACAAACGCTGACTATGTTATTGAATACAGCATTCACGAGCAGAATGCCTTTACAAGCTATTTGAGGGTTCGCTTAATTAGAAATTAATTAGTAGACACGTATAAAGTCGAACTAGGCAAATACAAACTGGCACAACAGCAAACAATAGTTCGTTTCCATATAATACTTCGCAGAATAATGCAATACATAGCCACACACATATGAAAGTGTGTCCGTTACGCGGAGGCTTTGATTATATTCCGAAAATTGAGTATATTAAATTACTCGGTTGCGTGTTGTTGCAAAGTAATTAAATTTACTTAGAAGTGGAGCTGAATACAYTCAAAGTCAAAGCAGCAAGGAAGCATATACATAGTTAGAGCGGCAACAATTATTAATTTGTGATACCGCTTCAGTGGGCTTTCTTGTTCTAAAAAAGCAAGAAGTTGTCGCTGGAACAGCTAAGCGGGATTTGAGTAAAATACTGCTTGGTTAAATAAATTTTTCAAAATTTTAATTTTTATAATAAATTGTCAATTGTATTGAATTTTATAAACGATTTGTGTCTTTTCACCAATTATCCAAGGTATGCAGGAGCGTAAAGATGTTATCGAAAAGCTTGCGTTCTCAAAGAAATATTCATTTACTCACCTCTGCAGTTCGCCATTGTCTTCTATGCAATTCGGCAACTTTTATTGCCTCAAAGCAACTGCAAGTCCTCTTCAACTTCCACATTGTTTTCATTGTTCGCTTCGAATGCCTTTGTATATACATATACAAGATTGAGTGTGCACAAATGTGCCTGCAAGTCACATGGCTCATGCCACACAGTGCGTATACGTAACTTTTTGTAGAACTTGTGCCTGTCCATTTTTACAAACATACATAYGTACCATAAGCATGAGTGTCCGAAAATATTTCCATATATACCCGAAAGAGGAGTTGTCAATGCCAGYGTAACAATAGTTGCACTCAAACGAGCAATGTTGCTACAAGTACACGGCTTTTTGGTATGAAGCAGACTGAAGTTAAAGCTCAAGCATATTTTCCAATTGAAATGTATTTCTGGTTTTCAAGTATCTTACTATGCAATTTTTTTCCATATTTGCATATGGAGAGGTTCGTGTCTTGGGAAAAAGATTATAATAATAATAACTTTTTTTACAATCAAACGACAGAGATGAAAATTAAGGAAATTTTGTAAGACACTCTCATACCTGACGAAGCCACCCGATTTTAAAAATTACTAATATATTCACTWAGATTTCATTGAATAGTTTTAAGTTATAAAATTTAACGATGCAAGTTTCAAACAATCAAATTAGTACGCTTCTGCTAACTTTGCTCAACACTTTGTTAGCGGAAGTGACGCGGACAGCGGCAGCGGAAACACCATAGTCATAGTCATAGTCATAGTTATGAACCATRAAWGGMGCCACAACTGGAAAACCATCACAATGAAGCAACTTCATTRTCATTATAACTTAACGCCACCAACACAGTTGACCTCACGCACCCGCTGACAACAGCTCACTTTATTGATGACATAGCCACGACTGTGAGCTAGCAGGTAGGTACGCGCTGCACGCAACACGCCATTGTTGTCCACTAATTGGATCCGCTGCGAAAATGACTTGAAAATGTTCTAAACTAGTTAGTGAAATTATTTAACAACTTAAGTTCTCATAATGACGCTCTGCAATGCTGCCTGCTGGCGCTGTGGTGACCACAGTTTCAGCGCGCGGACCCCCAGTACACATTGTGCTGAGCGTGGTTGGCAACAAAACTAAAGTGCACACCTGCATATAGCTATAAGTGATATTTACTTGGCACTTAACTTTGTATATAAATTATTGCGCTGCTGAGAGWTGGCGAGCGATACTCGTTAACTGACAATTAGGCATACCGGGAAATTGCAATGAAATTGACAATTGAAAATCTCCTAAAATTTCTTTGCAATTATCCACGGCGTTGCACTGGTAAAATGCTRATAATTGGAAAAGTTCGACTGTTGGCTGGCAATGTCCACATTGGCCAACATTTATATGTGCTGATGGGAAGCGACAGCTTCATTAGTTAGCAAATGGCCAAATGTTGGGTGTAAGTGTTGGTGGTGAAGTTTTGGTGGTTTTTGAAAAAGTCAAGAGAATTTCACACATATGAAACTCTCGTATYTGACTGTGAGTGTACGCAAGTATGTAATTCTGGAAACGATGATCCTGAGTGAATTGTTGAATTCTCTTTTCGCCACTGGTTGCCATATTGTCTTTTCGCAGATTTACTATCTTCTAATAGTTGATTTGTGATAACTGTAATAGGATACATAAATTGCTGATATCTATGAAAATTTTTCTATCATTAAACATCACTCAATGTTGCAATTTTATCACTTTGTTCGTATTAATTAGGTGGCGACCCTYCCCAAAAATATAGCTGACTGATGGGTTTCCAAAACTTATTCAGTTTGATACTTTTATTGTATTTTGGGTATTTTTTATTTGATTATTTTTTATAGCATTAAAATATAAAAATAGTGRCAACCCTACTCACAAATATTTTCAATTGCAAGTTAACTTAAACCTCTTTAATCTGATAGTTTAGTTGCTTTATCAGGTTTATGCAACAACTTTTTTAAACAATCCTTTTAAATTTTCTTAAAATCTGGTTTCTAAACATCTCTGCACTGATATTCTTTTTGTATGCTGTCTTAACATGTTTAAGTTGATTAAATTCGAAATTTCAAATAATTGGCAACCCTTTACGAAAACATTTTCAACATAAATTTTTCCATAGGCTCTTTAGTTTGATACTAATATTATATCTAATATTATTTTATATTATCAGTTTTATTGCACTAAAATATAAAATTGGTAGCAACTTTCCTCTCAAATATTTTCAACTTTAGTCAGCTTAAAAGTCATCAGTTTGAAAATTTAATTACTTTATGATTTTTACTGAATTAATTGCTTTTAAATTAAAATCTTTGAATAGACGGTAACCCTAGCCGTTTTTAAACGTGGTTTTTCGCCTGACATTCATTTAGTAGTTTCTTTTTACATTTATCAATCTTTTCCGCTAAAATGTTCAAATATTGGGCAACTCTTTTCAAAAATATCTGCGATAGAAATTTTTCATTTAGCAACCATTTTCTAATAATTTCTTATTGTACAATCTATATATTCATAGGATGGAGGATGGAGTCATGTGTAGAAGTTCACGCAGGTGAGGAAAGTTCTTTGATCRCCATTCACTTGGGAGTGGCCAGAAACGATTATTTTACATATGAGTCAAGCAGCTCACGACTTCCGGYCATTGACCAAGTAGACGCAACAACAGCCTCAGATGAGAGACCCCACTTTTGATAAACACCACCAACAATGTCAGCCTAGAAATCCAACGCAGGATAACTCTTGCCAWCAGGTGTTACTTCGGACTGAGAGGGCAATTGAGAAGCAAAGTCCTCTCTCGACAAACAAAAACCAAACTCTATAAGTCACTGCTATATGGAGCAGAGGCTTGGACGATGTCAACAACGGATGAGTCGACGTTGCGAGTTTTCGAGAGAAAAGTTTTGCGAAAGATTTATGGTCCTCTGCGCGTTGGCCACGGCGAATATCGCATTCKATGGAACGATGAGCTGTACGAGATATACGACGATATTGACATAGTTCAGCGAATTAAAAGACAGCGGCTACGCTGGCTAGGTAATGTTGTCCGGATGGACGAAAACACTCTAGCTCTGAAAGTATTCGACACAGTACCCGCCGGGGGAAGCAGAGGAAGAGGAAGACCTCCACTCCGTTGGAAGGACCAGGTGGAGAAGGACCTGACTTCACTTGGAATAGCTAATTGGCGCCACGTAGCGAAAAGAAGAAACGACTGGCGCGCGGTTGTGAACTCGGCTATAATCGCGTAAGCGGTGACTACGCCAATCAACAAGAAGAAGATATATTCATAATATCAAAAGAACCTTAAACTACTCCTGCACATTTATCTGTAGATTCTATAGTAGCGACCTGTTGTCTGCCTATCTTCACAGCTCCTTCAACACCATCACTTGTAGAATCCCGCAAATTAATTAAGAAGCTGTCAATCGTTCTTCAGTCGCCTCCCTTCGTCGCACAGTGATTTATGTAAGGTTCATAAGAGCAAGAGCACATCCTCGCTATCAAGTTTGATTGAATACGTGGCAAGTGTGTCTGTGTCTGTGTGCTATTATTGTAACCAAAGCAGATGGCAGAGAGCGCTGATGGAGTTGGCTTTTGCACGCAACTGGGACAACAGAAGTGGCAGTGAAGTCGCATCCATTAGCAATTCCCCATCGTGAGAAAATGAAATCTGTGGGGGAGTTGCTAATGCACTTGTATGTACATATATACATACAAACATACATATATGTGAATGCATTASGTTAGTTTAAATTTGTTTTGATTTTTGTTGTTAAAGCTTTTTTGGTATATTGGAAGAAATATTTGTTTACTCTAAAAAATAATATTATTATTTACACTAAAATATTAAATATATTTCATTAATTCCAAATCGTTAATAATCTACAAAAAATTTATCTTCTTTTCGACAAAAATTTTCTCAAATTCCTTTCCATATGAATGCTGACAATTTTTCTTAAGTAAACTGATATTAAATTTTACTTTATAATTAAATAATATCATTTATTAACACCATTATCACCCTACCAAAAAATCTATATTTATTGTATCTYATGCTTTGCTGAGTTCTGGCGTGTACTTGCGGCAGATTGCAAAGAGAAGAGTTCGGGAATGAGAATAATAATGAATTAAAGTGCTAATAGTGGAATCTATTGTAAGATAAACGCGTTTCTATGTARGAATAAAATGATTTTTGTGAAAGTATTGCCGTTGCTATGAGGTAAATGAGGTAAATAGTTATATAAATAAAATGTCAAAATCGCTATAACAACGTTCGTATTGCTTATATTTATTACTTTCAGAACTTTTCAGTAAGGTCTAAACATTTTTCAAAAAGATTAAAATTAGATAATAGAAGATACTCGTATACACCCGAGAGATGAAAATTACGCGTGGTATACAGCAGTAATAGAGCATGTTACTCATACGCCACCGCTTACATTAAATTATTGTGCAATGCATATTTACAACTGCACGTATGTTACCTCTGATAAACCAGCTCTGCATGTTTTTCGTCAAACATTTTCACGTAACTTTCGCTGAAGTTCTTTTCGGAATAGACAWTGTTGCGTTGTGAGAAATAAAACAAAAATTAAACGTAGTCTACATTCAGGCGTTGATTATGCTTACGTAACTGTTTTTGTGTCGGGACGTGGAGASCTAGAAACCATTTTACTGCAGTACATCTCATTAAACAACATGCGAGCAACCCATGTACAGTTGTCGGTGGGAGAAGCAAGCGGCGGCCGGGTGAATGCCGGCTACTTTTAGAGTTTGYTCCTGACTTTCATTATTCTGATGGAGAAAGTCACTTTTAAAGCATGTTGAAGGCGTTTAAACTGAACGGTTGAGTTTATGGGAGTTTTTTTGGATTGTGGGTTTCAATGCCGCCTCTCTTTTGGCCCTTCCAGTAAAAATATTTTTTTCTTAATTTTTTCTATCTATTCGTTTTTGGTCATCATTATAACTCTTTCGTACAACCACTCCTCGTTAGACAAGTTTTATTGTAAACTCATTTCATTAATAAGGTTATCTTCCGAGCTAAACGCGTTGCTAAATAGGCTGTCAAAGGTTATTTGGTAGTTAGTGTCCGTCGACAAGTGAACTTCGCAAACGGAAAATCCTGGAGGAATGGCGGCTATCGCGTCTTTGAAAGATTGTGGCAGCGCAACACTTTTTCTTTGCGCACCGATTCGTCCTGTTACGTCCTAAAATGAAAAACCTTGTATTACATGTGTTTATACTGACGCTCTGTCTAATCTCGCACCAAAATCGCTCTAGCTGTTTAGTGGTGAAGAAGTAGCAAACATACACACACCATGGTAACATCTTAAGCACTCTTTCTTTAGAGTTTATTTTCTCAGAAGACTTTTGACTCGCAAATGAATAAGTGAAAACTTGTTGTGTTAAGTTACACAAATGTGAGTCATAAAATATGATTAAATTAGTGGAAAATCCAAAAGTTCCAAATTGTCATATTAAATTAAATATAATATATAGGAGATTCTAACAAAATTATAGTGTTTTCACGTGGGTTAGATTTCAAGTGCTTAAACTTATTTCACATAATTGAGAGAAGTGAAATCATTACCACTCTTAATATCATTTTAAGCTTTGCTTAGAAACATTTCCTTCAAATGCTTGACGTGTTACAGAGGCCTCAGAGTCAGAAAGCGTTTCCTTTGGGCTGAATTGATTAAATGAAGTGAACTTTTGCAGTTGCGCAGTATAATTAAAAAAGGAAAAAAACCTTTTCTCCTCTACACAATTGTAGCCAGCAAACATATTTTGTAGCGAAAATTGCGACTTTGTTGTAGCAACCAAAGGAACGTAATCTTTCTCAATGCTTTTCTTTGCTTTGCCTTATCCTTACACACTTGCGTGCCTTTGTATTTGTATGTACACAAAATTACGAATAGTAATCACTCAAAGGCCTTAAAGTTAAAAGTCAAACTGTACAACTCAAATCTACACATATCCGAACACACGCACACACCCACACACAAAAACAATTACATAGGAAAAATTGTGATTTCTCCTTTTCTACTATGAGGCATTGTAATAGTTTGAGTTACTATGACTGCCAACAATTAAAATGCACGCAATTTCACTCGTCGTATGTGGCAAATGGCTGAGGAAAAGAAAGCAACAAAGCAAAAGCGTAAAACAAAACCGAGGTAAGGTAAAGCACAATAGTGATTTGTTGTTGCCATTGCTATTTCTTTTCACTGCGGTACACAATGCTTATTGTGGCACAGCTTGTTCCGCTTGTAAATTCGCATTTGAGTTTACCTGTGTGTGAGTGTTGAGTTGCAGCGCACTTTTTCTACAATTACGTATATGTATGTGCGTGTACTAACGCACGAGGCGACTACTCTATACTTGTGCACACATGCATATGCATGTGTAACAAAAGCGAAATTCATATGAAGTAGCATTGCAGTTCCGGTTTGTTTTAAGCTTTTGCCTTCCATGTGTGTGTGAGTGAGTGAGYGCATGGGTGCACATGTGAACACTCATTTGTATTGTGTTGGAGATCTTTTGAATGCCAAAGGGAAACAAGTGCAAAGCCAACGCAAATAAAAGAAAAAACAAAAAGCTCTCATGAAAACAATTACAATGCCGCATGCGACAATGGCAARCAGCGGGGAAAAAGTGAAGGAAGCGGTGAAAATAATAAGGAAATTTYTGTGCAAACCCGGAATTGAGCTATTTTTCCTATTGTTGGCTTGTAAGCAGAGCTTGCTGTTATGAGCCCGCGTTTTTGTTTTGCCAAGTTTCGGGGAACGTCATTCAAGGCGAATTTGGCATAGTTGAGACTGAGCGTGTTTTGATTAAAAATCAAAAATTTATTGGCTATTAGGGTTAATTATGTAGAGCAGCAGACTTGCTTGAGTTCAATTTTGTTTGGCAGGAGTTAAACTTTCTCTTGTTTGTCTAATGGCTTATTGGGAAATATTAGATATTCTAGTGTGTTAGTGTGTAACTGGAAAGTGGAAAATGAGGTTCGGAGTACAAATTTCCAAAAACTCGAAGGATTTGTGATGTAASGGGTAATCCAAGTAGATGCACTTTTTTCAATAGTCTTGTTTTGACAGATTTTGAGACCCTAGATTCATTATTAGATAATATTTGACCGAATAGAGCACGTCTAGCACGCAGTGATGAAAACACTATATATCCGTACAAGGTGCGTTCCAAAGTAGAGAGGACTTAAAAAAAAAAAACAGAACAAATAATTTTTTCGGCAAAATCAATTTATTTTATTCAAAATAGTCTTCTTCTGCTTCAATACAGCTTTTTGTACGATTCAAAATCATGTCGAACGAGTGGTTTAGCTCGTTGGCCGGTATGGTCGCCAGTATGCCGATGTAAGTCTTTTGTCTTTATTGTCAAAATCTTAAGAACGGAATTTTAATTTTTAAAATTAGAAAACTTACACAATTTAATGTCAATAAAAATAAGTGGCGACAGACGGGGTGGAGAGAATTGAGTTTTGCTGTAGCTGGCGATCGAGTTCTCGCGGATAGGAGTCGAAAAGATTTATCCCGGTAGAGTGGCGGCGCAGTGCCTCTGCGAATGTATCAAAAATGAAACGAATGTGAGTTTGGCGAACTGCTTAGGGCGTATGTGTCTGCTATTCCGTTTTCCCTCCTTTTTGTTTAGTGGGTGATGAGGTGAGTTCTGTTGTAGTATCATCAGCTGTGGTAAATTGCGATGTAGCATTAGGATGCGCCAGTTTTATCGAGTAGGGGGGGTGGATGCTTAACTCATTTAAACAGCCTCTAATAGCTTTAYTTTCATGAGCAAATGCATTTTTCCGAGAAGGATGCCATATCAGGTGAATATGGGGAGTGGTTAACGGTTAAAATGTGATTTTTGGTCAAATAATCATCCTTCGAATGTTGGATTCTGAGCAATTTCTGGTCGTTAGTTAATTTGTTCGGAGCAAACCGTGACACACCTTTCGTAAATTCGATAAATCGATGTTTTGGAGATGTTCAWTTCCATTTCCATGAATTTCAATGATGATTTGGGCTGATTTTTGATGAATTCACGCACAGTTTCAGTGGAATTTCCGGTGATTACTGATTTGTATTGGCACACATGTTGAGCGTCATTTATGTCCTCACGAACACTTTGAAAACGCTGAAACCACTCGTGCACTCTGCTACAGGATAGGCAATCATTGCCATAAAGTTTTTTCATCAATTGAAACTTTTCGGTAAAGTTTTACCAATTTTAAAACAAAATTTTATGTTGGATTTTTGTTAGAAGCTCATTTTCGTACCGATAACACAAACATACTGACACTTGAAACGCAATAACTTCACTTCCAATGGAGGAAATGTCATGAAATTATTCTAACGCATCAGTCGACATATAGATGGCGCCACCAGRGGGCGCTAGATTCAAAAATTTTACTTTGGAAAGCACCTTGTATATACAACTTTCCCAAAAAGTCAGGCTTTGTTCTATAAAGAAGATTTGGGTTACCACTTTTCTGGATACTTTTGTCTTTAGTAGACCACTGTCTGTACATGATTTCTTAACGGAGACTTGTTATACTTCTTGGGTTATTTACTTTGGGTAAAATTCTGTTAACAAAAAGGTGTTTATACTTTTAGGAATCTAGAAATTATTTTCAACAAGTAAGGAAGGGCTAAGT
>NW_017537001.1:269213-338473 GCF_001853355.1 Bactrocera latifrons | reverse complement strand
CTATATCTGACTCGTTTAGTTTTAGGACTTACAAACAACCGTTATGTGAACAAAACTATAATACTCTCTTTAGCAACTTTGTTGCGAGAGTATAAAAACTCTAGCTTCTCTTGTCTCCACGTAATGTGATAAAAAGCATTGATTTTAACMTTCTAAGAAAACAATGGGATTTTTCGTGACAGTCGTATATGTATGTACATACATATTTCGATTATGATATTTTTTGTTCAATTAAAGCATTGCCAATGTCAGTTTCAAATCAGCATAGCTTCACAAGCGTCATTTGCATTCAGTTACAACACCGCAATRCAAGCAAATATTTTCTCTACTTTTCAAATCTGATCGAACTTCAAAGGAATAAACAAACTCGTATTATTGTATGAAAAATAAATCTTTTACAGAAAAGTTTTAGGTATGTATTTATATCGATCCATACACATACACATACTATATAATAAATAAAATATGGCAGCACTGGACCGCATAACAAGACATTGCAATTGCTTTCGTGGAACAAAGAGCTCAGGAATTACTTTATTTTTGTAACTTATTTATAACCAAACAAAAACCGCAAGCTAGAGAAAATAACTGTATTTACATACATACATATTTAGCAACAACAACTATTYACTTCGAGTTGTTTTAAATAACAGAGAAGAATGTAAATTTCATGACAAACTCAAAAGACTTTCCTCTGAATTCAAATGGATTAGTCTACACACGTAAGTTTCGTGTAGTTATACTATACGGTTATAAATATAAATATGTAGCAATAAATATGTACATATGTCATTTAACAAATACTTGCAGAAAACCGATGTTCCATGCTAGTTGAGATTTGTGTGAATTTGTTGWACGTTTTGTTATATTGTCTTGATTTTCTGTTACGTGTAGATATTGGTATATATGCATGCTATATATTTATATATATATTGGTATAGTTGCTTTTTATATATTTTGAGCAAGYTAAAAGGCTTTTGTTTATTGTTATTTGCATCCCAATTTGTTTTAGTTAAAAGCTTCACTGAATTTAATACGATAACTGAAGCAACAATATTTTTCAAATTAATTTTTTCATATAATGCAAGTTGTCTTAATAGAATTAATGTTATGACAAGAGATTYTCATACAATTTTTTTTCTCTCTGTTGCTCAGTTAGTATCAATTTCGTATACGTAGGAATTATTCGTAACACCTAAAGCGCATTAATTATAAAATTAAATGCATTAAAATGTTAAAAATTATGGTTAAATATATTTCTGTGAATATTTCTGAATGTTTGCCTATCTGTCAGTCCAAGAGAAATCCTGAGTAAAAAGTTGAATCTCGTTTCACATTTTCCTTGCAATTAACTATGAGCAGACTTAGGACAGAATATGATGATTGCCGCGCTCACAATATATAATTGATGCCAAGTTATACTGTATGGTCTATAGCCGATTTTKACAAATTTGTAAATAATGCTATCATATGGTTTATTTTGGCAAGAAATACCTTATGATCAAATTTGATCCGGACTAGTCCATTTAAATATTTTATCGATTTTTACAAATTCGTAATAAGTTCATTTGTTGCGGTTTTACAAGAAATACCATTTGATCATATTTGACCCGGACTGCTCCATTTACTTAACTGCGCCATACAAACCGAATCAATACAAATGTTTCTTCCTAAATAGAAGTGTTAATGCTAGACTTTTACCAAAATGCCTGAATATTTTGCAAATGATGTCGAGTGAAGGATGAAAGGAGATTGAMAATATAGCTGACGACCCGCCCGTATTTGCTTAGGAGAATATATTTTGAAAACGGTAATAAAGGTTTGTATTCAAAGCCGACGGTAGGGATCAAGTATGTTCGGTTGTGGCGCCTTATCCAGAAAACTAGGCTCAACTGCAATATTAGGTTTCTCGAACTCTGCTTCAGGTTCCGTGTTTATTGCTTCATGTACAAATTCGGAGTCTGTGAGAACAACAGCTTCCTCACGCTCGTTTTCAGCCTCCGATTCCACCTCTACGGGTGCAGAATGATTCTCCGCCGCAGGTGCTTTCTCAGCCAATATCTGCACMTCTTTTTCCAGACTTACTTGAGGCTGTGGTTGGGACTGTGCAATGCCAAATAGTGGTCCTTGTAACTTATAGCCACTGATCGAAAGCATATTGGSAGAGAAAGCCAAAGCTAATACGGTACAAACGATTGTGAACTTCATGTTCTTCTTTCGGGTGTGTGAAGTAAGAGACTGCTTTGGCGCTGACATCAGCAAATCTTTTATACGCAAATAAATTACAGTTTAAAGTTGTTGTTGTATATTGTGGTGTGTATTGGCTAATAAATTGTCTCATTGGAAAGCGATAAAAAGACGACTTTGTTGCTATTAAATTGGCTTGTTGAGAGTTCAAATCGAGCTCACATTGATAAGATAAGTATTAGTTCTTTKTTAAAAATCATTAAGTGTGTGTTCCCTACCTGTTTTTAGGAAATTTTTGATGAAATTATATTTGTTAACATTAGGGTAAGCCAGTAGTGAATATATCGATTATACAAATATATATTTTTTAATTTCTGATCCCACACTGGAACCCTTGAACCCTTAACCGTCATCCTTTTTAACGCCTTAGAGTTGTGTTGAGGGGTAATTAAAAGACCTGAGTTTTGCGGCTTCATGCAATTTATATTTTATCCATCCACTTTTATACCCTGAAGGGTATATTAAGTTTTCGAAAAAGTTAGTAGGCACCTTTGAAAGTGTCGGAGACCCTACAAAGTACATATTTATAACTGATAAGTGGGAGGAGATTAGTGGACTTAGCTATGCCCRTCTGTYTGACCCKCTATCCRTCTGTATATAYGYAAACTAGGCTCTATGTTCTGATTTAAAAATTTGTACAGATTATGTTCACCCCAAGACGCTGGTTATTCGTCGAAGTCGCTAATTATCGGACCTCTGCAGTGTATAAAGGGTGATCTTTCGATTTCTATTTCGATTTTTAAGAAAAAAATAACACAGAAACTTTAAATTTAATGTTTATTATCATTCAAAAGAACATTTTTTTAAATGGTTTTATTTAGCTTACCCCGTTTGTTTTATTTATTATTTATTCTTGGGTCAAATTTAGTAACTAAAATTTCACCCTCTTCCTGTCATTTGGCTGGCAACTGGCGAATGACACGCGCGTTGTTTTGCTCTAAGGACTGAATCGAAGCGGGATTGTCTGGATTGACTTTAGACTTTGCATATCCCTATRTGAAAAAGTCTAATGGTGTAATAACACACTATCTTGATGGCCAATCGACCGTMMCAAAACGCGAAATTATTTGCTCACTGAAGTGTTCCCTCAGCAAAACCATTGATTGATGCGATGTGTGAGAAGTATCGCCGTCTTGCTGACACCAAATATCTCCGAAATCATGGGCTTCACTTTCAGCCATTAAATAACCACCAAACCCTTTGTTTTTCTGTATGAAATGGCAGCTCTTGAATCTGCTCAGGTTCTCTTCGCTCCAAATGTGGCAATTTCGCTAGTTTACATACCCACTGAGCCAGAAATATACCTCGTCTCTGAACAAAATTTGGCTCGAAAACGTCGGATCTTCTTGGAACTTTTCAAGAGCCTATAGAGCGAAGCAATGTTCCTTAGGGATGATCGGGCGGGTTCAGTTCTCGATGAATTTGACTGGTGTTTAAAACTTGAGATATCGGGACGACTGCATCGAAAAAAGTAGTTCAAGCTTTCAAGTAGATGAATCGTCCGAGTAGTCACGACACTAAAACGCATAAAACTTCGAAAAAAAAAATGAATTTCGAATATTTAACCTAGCGAATATTAAAAATAGAAATCATGACTTTTAACAATTTTTGACCAGAAGARGTATTTTTGGAAAAATCCGAGGTTTGAATTATGTAGTGTCTATGGGATCTTCGTATATATACTTCGATAGTACTTTAGATTAAATATAACAAGTTTAAATCCTTCGAAGTTGTAAAAGAAAAAACAAAGCAGCTGATAGAAAAAAATAATCATCCTTCTCTTGAACAATGAAAAACTAGTTTCYTCTTAAGCTTGATATTAACATATTTAATTCCTATAACTACGTTATTTTGCACATACCTCTCAAAGTAGCATCGATTTTCAGACAGCCATAGCTACCGGTAACCTTTAAGTGGCAAGTGAGCGCATTTTCAATGCAGGAATTGCAAGTGCCACACTTTTGTACATAGCGTATCATACACCTCTTCATACATACCGCAAATGCTCATGAACTCATAATATTCCTAGRTATTTTATGGTGTGACATGTCATTAATGGCATTTTGTTGTTTTTGCTATCGTTGTTGCCAATATYGCTTCGCCACTTCAAAAGCGCCAGAAAAGCACATTCGCGCGCAAGGAAATCCATAAATTGTTTACAAGCTGCCGGCGACAAGACGCCCCAACGCGAAACGCTTTGACGCCGACAATGCACTCGAGCGCAACGAGACTGGAGCGCGCAATTTGCAACACCAGCGGGRTATGCAACTGAGCTGAACGAACATTCTCGAAGTGACAATGGGCGCAAATGCTGAGTGCTGAGTGCTGAAGCAGACGGAATTGGGTAGGTACAACATGGGAGAGTCTACGTCTGTATCATGGGTTCGAAACCAAAGGAAAGGTATATAATAATTCAATATATATTATTATAGGAATCATTTGAAAAGTGGACACCTCTCCTTTGATAATGTCAGCTTTTTAAACGCCAACCGTTTCTCAAAACATGTAAGGTTCTAGCCGTTCAAAATTCCGTGGCGCCCCACGAAAAACAGGAAATGTTCGGCCCAATTTTTGTATTAGATTCAATTTCTYAATATTTATGTGCTTTATACACCTTTTTATAATAGTTACTGAAATGTGTATGTGTGAGGTACTCATGCAATGGAGCTTTAAATAATATTCGCTATCTCTTTAGTGGTTTCGTTGCACACTGTTGCTACTTTGGTATTGTTTTGGTTGTTATTTGAGTTGCCACATGTTTTAGTGTTTATMACTTAGCAACTAATTTTGTTTTTGTTTACTTAGGTTGCTACAAATATTGTGTTTCTTTACCACACCTACTTTTAGGTGAATTTTCACATTTACCTTTGACGGTTATTAAGAATAGAAGACTGAGGCTATTGCAACGGTAAAAGTAGATATAAAATTTCATCATTACATAGTAGGTGAACTAGAGAAAGCGTGCCACCTCCTATTTCTGGGTGAACTTTAAGATCAAATTTGATTCAGACCGTTCAAGTGATGAARTTTGATTTCCATTTCTTACTATCGGAAAAGAAATTTAAGAATACGTTGGTGTTTCCAATGGAAAAACGGTTACAAAACCGTTGAAAACGTTACAGATGTCTTAATGGAACTCTACTTTATCACGAACACAAGTATTTGAATCGCACAAAGCATTCAGTAAATATAGTTAAGTCATAAAAACATGTCTTATTCGGGTCGTCCATCCACCTCTGTTAATTACATTTAAAAACTTAAAGAAAAAATCGTCGTGTTGGGGTGAAAGCAGAGCATCTCATAATCTCTTATGGATGAACTCAACACATTTGGATATGGGACGTGTCAATGATAGATTCATTGGATTTGGCTTCATGTTACTTTTTTTCTGTTATCGAAATGGAAATATCCGTTTCAGGGAACACGTCATGAGTCCATAAAGTTCAAGGTACTGAGGCCATCCAAGACTTATAACAAGTGTAASAGTATTGAAGTGGTTGTTTTGGCTCAGAAAGAGCCTACTTTGAGGGAGATATTACAATTGTTTTTATTATTTATAGTAGAAGGAGTATCGAAAGCCGGAGTGTGAAACTTTCTCAGTTTTGTCATTATGATAGCAGACGCTTTGCTAACAGCAAAGACTGACAGATGAGTGTCGTTAAATTATCGACAGTAAAACTGGTGTTTAGTTTATACACTATATTTGAAAGGTGATGGTAATAATATCAAAGCCTTCCATATACCCCGTACACGTCGGACAGTTCGGACCAATGTCATTGTGAAATCTGTAAAGGTAACTTCCAAAGCATCCATGCCCACTAAGTATTAGGGTCAGATGGAAATCCAGGTTTCCATGTCATCTGTCTATTCGAGTGTATGCGCCCTTTGAAAGAGGAATGCCACCGTTGCTGTCAGAGTTTAGTACTCTTATTTTTCAGTGTCAGATGACATAGTCCGGTAAGCAGTTATTATTCGAATTGTAGAAAACTTATGCACTACGAATGTTTATTTAGCATACGATTTTGAATTGAGTTTCGTGAAAATGTTTTTTTTTACCAGTCCGGGTCAAATTTGATCATATGACTTTTTGATACTAATCATTTAGAATCAAAATTTTGTTCTTTTCAAAATATAATATATTCCATATATATATATCTCTTCTCTTATATATTTCTTCTACTTACACCCTTTTAATTAACTCATATCCTAGTTTAAAAATTTCTAATAATTCTTGAGAAATAGAGTAAAACTGTACTGTTGTTCAATAATGAACATGTTCGTTGATACCGAGGACATTCTGTACGCATCAATATAATATTTAATTTTATTATACTTATTCTTAAGTATCAACATATTAGATAAGATATGAAACTGTGTAGCTCTCACTATTTTAAAAACACATACAGTCCASTAATATTGAATAATTACTTTTTCCCTCGGCAATGTGCTTAAATATATTGAACAGGCTTATCTAAGATAATGCTGTGGCAGTACAAAACAAATACATAAACAAACGCATACATATATTTATATCAGGCACGCATGCACAGACATATATGCAATACGTATGCACTCAACAATTAACAAACAAACATATTTACTTAAGGTAACATATTGACCTAAGATATGCATTTAGGCAATTGAATACAAATGTGCATGTGCACTTAAAAACWACCCCATACCATGTAGCATAAACAATGTGCTACATACATATGAACATGCACACATACACATATATTAAGATAGTTAAGATAGTTCTTAAAATTGTATATAAATACGTGAAAATTTTAAATAAATTCAGAATGAAAGCTTTCTCACTCGACGAAAGATTGTTTCGAATTCCCCCCACCAGCGGTAAGGTTGACAAAAMTCTTTGTTGAGTTTTCAAACAACTGTTGATAAACTTTAATTGGAAAATATTTTCACTAAAGTATTTTGCTTCCCAACACACAATTGTAGTACATTTTCATTTACTATACATAAGTAATTTTATAGAATCAGTAGTTATTTTTTAGGGATGCTTAACAATCTCTCCACTTACATCACTATACCAACACACAAGTCTATTTTCTCTATAAGATAATACTTGCGTATGACTCATTGAACATTATAACTAATGAAGATTATATTATGCACAGTAAACAAACCGAAAGAATGTTCTAATAATAACCTCCATCTCCAATCTCAATGCTGATCAACGAGCCAACCAACATTATAAGCCCCCAGCATCCACAACTGTCGACACAACAATGGTGAAAGACGCAGCTGTGGCAATAACTGACAACAACAGTAAACGGTTAAATGCGACAACAAGTGAATATTTTGCTTGTAAGCAGCAACAACATAATGGCGTGTACAACAAGAGCATACTGGCATGTACAACAGTAGCGGTAACAACAACAAGAACATCATTAGCATAATAAACGTTGCTTAATTTACATTCACCATTATCCATAAATTGCGAGCGGAGCGCAAAAATACGGCAACCTTTGTGCGAAGTTGCCACGCAACAGGTGGCTCAGCACCGTCATTGTCATACAATCTTGCGCCACTGCTGAGGTGTTAAAGTGTTAAGCGCGGCCGCCATTGTTCGTCTGCAGCAAAATATTGCGATAGAATTTGCGCTTTGTTCCCTCCGAACTTAATAATGACGCAAGTTTGTTTTTTGCAGCGCTTCTTATCTTTGCTTACTCATATTATCTTTCGCTGCTCTTATGCTGCCGTATACCGTAGCTTTGACCTCATTTATTTATGTGTAGACATCTATTGCTTGATATCTATGTGACTGTTTGGCGTTTCTGCCGTTCTTCATGCTTTACTAGAGTATCTGGGTTGTTATTGATACTGTTTGTCGGCAGGATTTTCGTGTAGAAGTATGCTAGATAAGATTATATTTAATTTAAAGAACTATGGTATTACTTTTTCTTAAATTGCTTTAATTTTTATTTTTTCTTCTAGTCTAGTCAAGCAATAAGAAAGCGTATGAAAAGATTAATAAATATATTTTTCTGTAAAATTCTCCATAATATTTTAGCATTATTTCTCCAATTCGCATCAGTTCAGTTTCAAAACATTTCGTTCCAAGGCTGTATTTCTGCGATAAGTTCATGCTCCCTCTCCATCTGCCGCCTCATTGTCTCTTGAGCCGCTCGTAGACCACTGCAGTCGTTGTACATCGACAGTGACATATCCTCCAAAATAGCTGCAATGGGGGGACCCCGGCGCCCTTCAGGCTCATTTATTGGTGGTGCACTCTTTTCGGCCGGGTCGGCTTGTATGTTTAGCACCAATAATGGTATACTTGGATCGCGTAAAGTTCTGTGTGTTCCAAAAGGATCCATCGCTGATAGTTTTTCGGTTTGCTTTGTAGTTAATTTTAATTGTTTTTGCTTTATAGTTTGAGTTTCACTTGTTGAAATCTTACTGACGCTCAAGCGCCAGTTTTAGTGGCTTATATATGCTGCGTTGCGACCACGAATCCTGAAGTCAAGCAGGTAGAAACAGTTGCAACATTGTTTTTCGATATACCCGCTTTAGGGATCGATACGAAAATGACGGCAACTTAAGCTTAATCCCTTTTTAAGTCATAAACAATTTTTGAGTAATTTTATGATGCCGTCTGTTTCGAAGCAAGGTCACATTACGTGTTAAAGGATGTGGGACCTTGAGTGCGGCTTATGGTCCATTGTTTATCGTTTTTTATAATGAATTTCGTAGAATTTTTTAAGGCATTTTATATAGATTTGGAGTATATGTAAAAAATTATGCAAATAATTTCAGATATTTCTCTGCTTAGTACTTGAACCCAGCATACACTCAGTCGCATTTACATTAAAAGATTAATTGAAGAAGACTCTGATGGCCATCATGACGGAAGATTTTTCCAAGTGCTGTGATGACTGGAAAATCTGTTGACATAGGGGAGGGAATTACTTTGAATGAGATGAAATGGACAAAATTTACCTTTCAATTTGATCATAGCAGTACATACTCAATCCGTTTAGCTCTAGCGGCTGCCTTGCCCTACATTAGCACATATGTATATTCCTTTGAAAAAACAAAAAAAAATACCAAATTTCACTTTTCCAAGTTTAGTAGAATATCAAATTTCTTATGCTAAACGGAAACTTTCCTTAAGTTATGTACTCGCATGAGTGTGAGTGTGTAAATATGAGAGCTAAAGGCACACGACATAAGCGCTGTATGTTTTTGTCGCTGTTTGGAAACTTTACCGTTGTCAAACTAAATAATTTCGCTAAAGCAAATGCATAAGAACTGTGGCATGCGCTGGAAAATGATATGCCTGGCAAACTACACACACACACAAACAATATAATATATGCAAGAAATTTACATTGCTGCGACTTCTGACGCGTTGTTCGCCGGCGACAAAAAGCAAATATTTCATTTCCATTTCAAAATTGAAATCAAACTTCTTCCATCTGTAAGTAGTTATTGCGTGCTAGAAATTCTAAATACACGCGCTCATGCTAGCCACACACACATTCTATTTATAATATGATATCATATGATAATTATTTGGCGAAATTATTTCCTCGCAGGCACTCGCAGCGTCTTAAGTAAGTAGCAGAATAGCAATTTTCCATTTAATTTCACAAAATTTGTGTAAATTGGTATTCAGCCCTTTCGTTGGAGGAGAAATTCGATTCGAAAGTAACACTGTATGTAATACATATAAGGCTGTGCGTGGAGTGCACACTTGTACGTAATAAAAAAATAAATAATTTCTATAAAAGTTTAAAGTCACTTTCAAGTATGTAAAAACTACCAATTCGGTCCAAAAATATTCGGTTGTCAATGAGCGGTAGCGATTCGAATTCACAGGAATGTGCCGGTCTCGATCATCACGGAAGAAGTTGTTGCTTAGCTTAATTCACGAACATGCGGCGATTCTGGTGGTCAAGCGGCTTTCATTCTTGCGTCAAGTTGATCATGTAAGAATGTAGGCCAAGATCTTTTCGCAAAATTCGCCGCAACAACGTCACAGAGATGTCCAACGCTTGAGAACGACGCTTGAGAGATTGATTTGGGTCTTCCTCAATTGATGGGCTAGCGGCAGCAAGATTCTCAGCACTACGGGCTCTTTTGTCTTATCGACACAGGAACATTTTTTTAATTTTTATATTAGGCGCTTAATTATTGATCTGACAGAACGGTTATGACGACCATAAACTGGACGGAGCGCTTTTAAAGTTGAGGCCACTGACTCCGTATTTCGGAAGTAAATTTTAATAATTTCGACACGTTGTGGGATCGTTTATCTTTCTATGATAAAAGCGCAAACCCTACAGAAGAGAAGCGTCAAAAGATGGCGTCGTTTGCTGTCATTATCGGTCAACTTTTGTAGCGTCGTTTTGAAAACAAGCCTATATATAGAGTCACACGTGTGTTTTGGTTCTTCGAGCGGAGGAGAAAATAAAACAATGTTATTTCTGTGACATTATATTTTATTCTCCATGTTTTTTTTTTCAAATTGTTTTCTGCTTATATAACTACTAAAGTGATTACAATTTTCTTAAACTATTTCTTTGTTTTTCTATTTTCTTATTATTGGGGAAAATACAATATTTGTTAAATATAATCTTATTTTCTATTGAATGCAAACAAACATGATTGTGTGGCTTACCCGATAATGTCTGGGTTTTCCTTACAGTCAAACATAAGGACCAAAACATGCTTGTATGCATTTGCATTATTTTCTTTTGTTCTAGTAATGTTTACTTGTTTTTCTTTAATCTTTTATTTTGACCAATTTACAATATTTTGTTGTGTGGTGTCTGGTTGGGGTGATAGTGTACACATAACTCGTGTTGTATGCCTGTTAAGTGGGTCGCATGGGTAGGTAAAATAAAAACAAATATTGCTTGTTTCGCCTGATATGTAAAACAACGTAGTTTACTTATCATGTTATTAAAAGAAAATTAAATGCTTCTCGAGTGCTCCGAAAGCGCAAAAAGTATTTTCCATTGTGGCAGTGTTTCTTGCTTTCTCGGAGAATAAAACTTTAAAAACTTGACAGGTAGATTTCTGCAAACAAATTTGATAAATACTATTTCGGGAAAATCGCGTTTAAAGATAAACTGATGGAGCTGCTTGAATGGAGCGGTTGCATTTTAGAAGACTGTAGCTCAAAAACTGTTCATGATGTCGATTCAAAAATTTCTATTTTAATTTCACGCGATGTGTGCATCTTACGAGAATTTCGCACGTTTAATGCTATATTCGTTCTTTCGTTCAACGAAAAAAAGGTGCCTTAGCGCTTAAGCCTACATCTAGTAAAAGGAAGTTGCTCGCATTTGTATATAGCATAACCGCTGTGATTGCTTTGGGTAGCATGAATAGTCAGTCGAAATAAAAGCATTTATCTAAATGTATATGTATTGTGTACATAAGGCTTCAATTCATTTGAATTTCCCTGTCATCTTCTTGCACGCGCTTAAAATATTATAATTTCTTTGAACCGCTCTGCCGTCAATATTTTACAAAATCGCGCAAAACCCAAACCGAACGTATACAAAAAAAAAAAAAAAAAAAAAAAAAAAAAAAAAAAAAAAAAAAAAAAAAAAAAAAAAAAAAAAAAAAAAAAAAAAAAAACGACAGAATGTAGCTGACATTGCAGGAAATTTTTTCCTTTACTTATGATTCACACGCTCTTTTTTAATGCGATTGCAAAGATATACTATATACCTACTTAGTATATGCACATTAGCATAATTTTTCCTGACACCAGCAACTTTAGCGGCAATGCGGCGTAGCCAACGCCAGACTAACTCACTATTCACCACCTAATGCCACAATTCAGTAACATTAATACCTAGAAATGCAAATTGTGTACTTAGTTTTCTTGGACCTTGCACTTTTTCCCATTTACTCAGCATTTTTTTCTACATCAAGCTGAAGAAGTAGCAGAAGAAGCAATGGCGAAGTATTAAGTACATAATTTATAAAAAAATATCTTCTTTACATGCGCGCTTGGCATTCATATTTTAAGTAATAACATTTAAAGTGCTTTGAGCAGATTATAATGAAGCAAATTGTGTGAAAAATTGCACAAGTAGTGGAAAATAAAATGTGTATTAAAATTAAGCTTATTTTAAAAGATTATGTACTATAACTAATTAATTTTGCTTTGCGCTTGTACTGTTATATAGTAGTAGTTGCTAAATTTTTAGCCATAAAATATATAATAAAAAGTAAATACACCATGGCGTATACGTAACCTGCGTAATGTGAAGTGAGAAGCTGGTAGACAATGTTTCTTTACTCTGTTGAAGATTACTTTGAGGCAAATTTGAGGCTTTGTTGGACAAATTGTGGCATTATTATACTTTAATAATAATTTCTAAGGAAAAATACAATTTTTGCGGTATAATAATTTCTTTGAGTTAGCATTACTGATTAAGGGTTATATCCACTTGTGAATTTCGAAAATCAATTGTTTGTTTCGCATATTTATATTTCGAAAGTAAATATAAATTTTGGAAGTTGAGGTTGAGCACTTTTGCCATTTCTCTTCAGTAAGGTTTGTCCAACAACGAGTCGATATAATTAAAATTTTCTACCGATGTCCAATTTATGATCATCAAAATCGTCCTGTCAGATCAACAATTGTGCGTCTAGTGGAAACTAATTTTTTTCGTTCCAGTGCGACAAAGAAGTAAACGTAGTGTCGAGAATCAGCTGAGGACGACCCAAATCAGCCTGTTACACGTCGTTCTCAAGCATTAGGCATCTCTGTAATGTCGTAGTGGCAAATTTTGCGAAAAGATCTTTCCCTACATGCTGACAAGATCAAATTGACGCAAGAACTGTAGCCGCTTGACCACCGGAATCGTCGTATGCTCGTGAATTGGGCTGAGCAACAACTTGAAAATGATTCGATTTTCATCGAAAAGTCACCTTCAGGCGTTATTCTGGTTTAGAAGCCCGGAATATAGGTATTTTTTTTTGAGGCGGTAAAAAAAAAAAATCAAAAATTATTTTGACTATCCATTTTTTTACATGCTTTTTACTGTTATTCTAACGACACAAAACATAAATAATATAAGAAAAATTTAAATCTAAAAAACTGCAGGTCGGCGAAATAGAAACTGATGAAACAATGGTTTGTCCTGGTGTGCAGGATATAAGTCTTTTCCGTGACCTAAAATGAAAATTTATGCAAAATCCGCGAAGAGTAAAAGTGTAGTTATGGCACTACGAAACGTTTTGAAAAAAAAAAGTTTTTTTACAATATCGTGGAGATTTGAAAAAAAAAATGTTTCGCATTTTCCTTGTTTTTTATTGGTTCGGAAATTTTGTAAAAATGAAAAAAAAATTCCTTCGGAAGCTCTTCGTAGTGCGATACTATAATGCATAAGAAAGCTCTGTGTAAAATTTCGTTTGAATCGGTTGAGTGGAAGTTGAGATGTCATGACCACCGTTTCTAGAAAAGTAGTTATAAAAAAAACGTGTTTAAAGTTTGATAAAGGCTGCCAAACGGTTTTGTCGGCGCGTCCCAAAATGAACTGTAACTCGAAAAATAATTTGAATTTCGAAAAATCCTCTTAGGCCATTTTCTTGAAGGGTTATCCTATAAAAATATGCAAAATTCGAATTTATAAACCGCAATACCCCCTTCAGCGATAAGGCTCATTTCTGGCTGAATGGCTTTGTCAATAAGCAAAATATGCGTTGTTGACTTTATGAGTCAAAATTGCATACCGAAAAAAATACGGTTTAGTGCGGTTTATGGGCCGGCGGCGTCATTGGGCTGCATGCTTTGTGTGAAGGATTGACCTTGACTATTACGCCGCCTTTGAAGTTGCTCGAGTAAGGATTGTTTAAAAAAGGATAGTAAAGGCTTAAAAATATATATTTTACTTAGAACACAAAAGTTTTAGTGTTATAATTCATGAAGTGAGGATCTTTTTTTTAGAAAATTAGTGTCTTGAAAGTCGTTCATTCACTACTTGTAACGAAGAGAACAGCATAATTTGGTTTGATCGGGTCAATGCATATAAGAATTAAAGACCTCCTTCGATACAGAAAATGAAGAGCTATTAAATCTTATACTAATATCAGCTTATATGTGGTCCGTTAGAGCTGAGAGCCATATAAAACATTTTGTTGAGAATGTCCACAAGCTCGTATAATTCCGTCAAGTATGCGTGAACCTTCCCAAACGTTCCAATCATCTACATTTTACGTACTGACGCGATTGTTGCTTTCTTCTTCTCTCTCGCTATCGTAATAAAATAGTAAATATCTCCAAAACTATTTTATTTTGTAACTGAGCACATTTAAAGTAAAGCGAACAAAGCAGTTAACTATTGCTTAACTACGCTTAAGCGCGCATTCAACAAAGTTTTTTCTTAAAGTCATAAATCTGGCAGCACACAAAAAAAAAAAGAGTGAATGAAACGAAATGCAACACTTTGGAAAAGTTGCACTAAACGACTTTAGACTTTTGCTCGGTTGTCAGTAACAAAGGGATAGTGTAGGTTTGCAAGTATGGTTACGACTATATTTATAGCGAAGTTGGCCGCTGTTTAAGTTAATGCAGTATATTTTGAATTCTTTGTTATTCATGTCACTTTCATGCTACCGGCTTCAAGAACTTTTAGCTAACTGCTAACTTGCAGATGCGGTAAAAACCAGGTGTTGACAGTTTTAGTGAGGGTTTTGTGGTAAATACAGGTATATGTGAGTGTGATTATCTCCGTTGAGAAAGTGTGAGGGGGAAGGGTTTGAAAAAACGTTAAGCAAAAAGTGTGAGTTATGTATATATTATATACAAAGATATATCGTCACTTAAAATGCAAAATAACGTAACGTCACTTTTCACATTTTTACAGGCGAGGGAAAAACGATATAATGGAAACCCTTCTTATTGAAACAAAATTTTAGATTTCGTTATGAAATGGTTATTACAAATGGTTATATATACCGCATATACCAAAGTAGTGTAACATCACTTTTCACACGTTTACAGGCGAAGTAACAAGATAAAATACACATCTCTCAAATTGAAACAAAATTGCAGCTTTGGTTATAAAATGGTTATATATTGGTTATCACACACCCATTTAGAAACAATATTTTGGTTATACAATGGTTATATATTGGTAATTATATCAGACACCGATTTTCGATTTTTTTTCTGATGATATGCTGTTTCTCTTTGTAGGTGACGATACATATATGCTTCCGTTATAAGTGATTTCCTATTTTCGTTGATTTTTTAATCAGGCATCATTAATGCGCCATGTTAAGTTAATTACCGCACTAATTGTTCACTTAAAGCGAACTATTATTGTGGGCTTATGTGCTTTTTAGAGTATTATAAATTATGCTTTTGCACTCACACACACATGTGTATCGACAAGTAAATAGTAGTGCATTTTATTCCCGGCACAGCGACAATTTCAATTCATTCAATTCATTAGGGATTTTCTATAATCTACAAAAGACTTCAATTTTCTGTAATTTATAGTGCAATTAACAATTCCGCTTTATGGTTGCATTTCCGTGGCAGTAATCAGCGCATCTCCATGGAAACCAATTGACGGCGCAGCGGCCGCAGCCACGGCAGCAATAAAAGCGGGAAGCAGCGAGAAAATATAAAATTGAGCATCAGCGAGTCCAAGAAAATATGCAAATTCGAATGCCGCTGATGATAACATCGTGTGAGTCACATTGCCCGGTCAAAGGCTGACCTCACTGCAGGTCCGCAGCCAAAGTGCAATACCCACAAATGAAAAAAAGAGAAAATGCAAAAAGCAAAAAGAAATCAGTTTTCTTGCCATATTCGCTGATTGAAGTCATAAACTTCGTTGTCAGCGTCGCCACAGCGCTGCGTGGACCGCACAGCGAAGGATAGAGATGCAGAGAGACAGTGATACCGCGCAATAAAGATGGCACGCAAAGGCAAGCATGCAAAATTAAATCAAGAAAAACAAAATGAAACTAAAAGAATATTATGACGCAAAGGCAACAGAATACAGGCAATCACACGCCGCAAAGTTCTACGCTGTCGAGGCTCTTGTGCACCTCTTCACCGCCGCGCGCGCACACTTTGTGGCCAGCAACCACAAACTTTTGGTAATACTAATGAATTGCTCGACAATTTGCTTTGATTCAGTGAATTGTAGTTTTTATTTTATTTTTACTCATAATATTTTTTTCTGCATGGCATCAAGCTGAATTAATTTGTTTACGATTTCTTTCGGAATAGTTATCGCGAAAATAAGTTAGTAAGCAAGTGCTAAATGACTGTTGTGCAGTAAATTATGCCAATTGAGAGCGTGAAAAGTGGACAAGTTTATTCTCGAGCGTTTAATTATTGTGTGCGATAATCAAGCGAGCTCAGCGAAACTTGGCAGCAATTAATGTGCTTATTGACATAGTCCCCTTAATACTTAATAGTAAGCATATAACTTCATTTTCGATAATTAAGTGGGGGCTTTAATGACAACTTAACTCTATGCCCAGCACAGTTGTAATTATAGACAGTATTTTTTGCGAAGTTGTTTTCATATTTACATATATTGAGTGCAGTATGACAACTTTTTGAAGAGTTGCCACCTGTCTGAAAAATGAAATTTACTGTAAACAGCAAATAAGCTTTATATAAAGGAAAAGTACTTAAAAAGAAGCATTTAAAAACACTTGGAACGAAAAATTGTGTTAAATAGAGTTGCCACCTGTCTGAAAAATAAAATTTACTGTAAGAGTAAGTAAGATACACATATAGAAAGAAAAATATTTAAGAACGTTTATAATAAAAAAATATGTTAAATAGAGTTGCCACCTCTCGGAAAAATAAAATTTACTTCAATAAGTAAATGAGATAGTATATAGTATTTAATAAGGAAAATATTTAAGAGAAACATTTAAGAACGTTTAGATTAACAAATGTGTTAAATAGAGGTGCCACCTGTCTGAAAAATCAAATTTACTTCAAGAAGTAAGCAAGCTATATATCTAGATAGAAAAATATTTAAGAAAACATTTAAGTACGCTGAGGATAAAAAATGTGTTTCAAAAAATAAAAATATATACCCAATATATACATATGCTTTAAATTAGGGTTGCCATCTACATTGAAATGTCAATTAAAAAATTTGCAATCTTTCATACTATAAAAAAACAGCTAAGCTATGTATATAGTATTTTTTATTGAATTTTAATTTAGGATAAAGCAGAGTTGCCAAATTTAGAAAAAGCTATAAAAAATTTCGGTTCCACATAAAGTATGTATTATGTGTTTGAGTAGATTTTGGCCTTGGAATCATAAACATAAATTTTTTCAAGCAATATAAGTACATTGTATTATGGTTGCCAGCTGTTTTATTCTGCCAACATGAAATATATCCATACATATGGCACTTTAGATTCTGAAAGCTGAACTCAAAAACTAATTGAGTTTAAGATACGTCAACTAAGACTTAGTGACTTGTGATTTTTTCTGTTTTCAGAAGAGAAAAGTCTGCTTCTGGAAACGGGATAAGTCGCTATGAGCCCATTGCAAACATAAAAAGACCTTCACTGCGGCCACCGAAGGCCAAAATTTTATGTGAACCTTTTTATGGTGTAATCAGTCCAGAGCCATTTCATAGCCGAGGACGTTTGCTGTTAGACAAAAATTTTTGACATTAGTCGAAACAGAGGTTGATCCACTGATAAATCGTAAAGTTACATTGCACCTTTAACCGGATTTAACACATATTATAAATGCGTTATATACCGTACATATGTAAAGCGATTCCTAAAAACTACTAAGAAGAGTTCTGGGCATCCGGTTTTTAATTTCATTGAAAACAAAAGTTGTGGATCCGAAATCGGCGATCTTTTGTCGTCTTTGTCTAGAGAGCAGGAGACTTCTAGATGGTAGAATCAAATGTAATCGGGTGACGTACGATTATATCCGGGACGTTAGGTTTGTTGAGGGTAACCCGGACTTCATATTCTGTCTGAGTCTAGGTTTTCTGCTTAAGGAACTGAGTTCATGTAACTGCAGAATGCCCGATGTACAATAGGGATCTGAGTGGTATGGGGATTAGCTGGATTAATGGACGTTTAGATCTTAGCGGTGTGATCTCGACTAGTCGAAATGTCGAACAGTTAGAGTCATTTGCGCTCAACAGACAGTATCTTCAGCTACGAGGTCTGATCGAAGTCTTAGGTCTGGTACCACGGGGAGTAGGAGCCCTTGGAGCTCGATCCAACCTGCTCATGTGGACTGGCCCCTCTGGAAGTATCGTGTTGGTTGTGGTCAAAACCCGAATACGGAAGGAACTGATGCTTTGTCAGTTGAATGTGGACTTGCATTGCAACCGGGTGCCGAATCCAAAGTGAGGCAGAGGTTTTAGATGGGCCTCGAACTCTACCAAGGAGCTTAGTGTGTCCATTCTACACTGCCAATTGGTACTGACAATGTCTGGCATTTTCAAGGTGATGATCAATGCATTGATTTGATCCGCTGTGCTCTTGAGCGCCATGGGGTAAGGCTGTTGACAGCCGCACAGTTGCTTTCCTTTACTTGCATCCCTTGCAGTTGAACAATTTTAACTTTATTAAATTCCAACATTCAATCGATGATTTCAGTTACATAAGTGCAAATGATGTGAAAAACGAATATATAATTTTGATAACCCAACACCGAAAAAAATAAAACCGAAAAATATAAATGTTTGGTTTTCAGTCCCTTTCACCTTTCTGCTTACACATGCAACGCTCCCCCTACAACTAAAAGCTGCTATATTTATTCGATTATCTGCTGAGGTGTTCGACATTTAAATAAACACTTGGTTTCATGCAAACCTCAACACGCTCCCCCCTTGGGTGCAGACAGACAACGCTTTTGTTTTTTTTCTTCACACCTCTAATATAACCGCAAAATGGCGGTGCAGAGGAAATGGGGTGAAAGCTGCTGAATGGAAATGAAATAAAATTTGAACACGAATGCCGTTAGAGCATTTCCATTTCCGTTCGACATAAATAAATTCCGCTTTCACCAGCTAACCTGAACAGCTTGGTGAAAGGTTGGCGAAAGCAGCAAAAAGTGAAAGATATTTAAGCTGGCAAGCTAAAAGAACTAGAAGAACAGTTTAAGTGCTTACATACATATATAAGCATTTTATTTTACACGCTAGTTGTTTATGAGCAAAGACGGAGCTATCTTTAATTCGGCCATTTCGGAGAGTGAGAAATAGAACGGAATAAATTTCAATTCGAAAGTGACAAAACCAAATCCAATAAGAATGCTGGCGATGTAGCAATGTAAATAACAATAAAAACCGTTAAGAAAATATTGCAATCCATTAAAATGCCAGATTTGGGCAACGAAGGCGCTTTGATAAACAAGTGTAGTTGCCGCGGGCAAAAATCTGAAAATGCGCAGAAAGGAAATGCGAGGCAACAGAAATTAAGTTGGAAATGATAAAAGCGACAACAGCCAACAACAACAGGCGTTAAACAGCAATAAAATGTATGAACGGAAGCAAATTTAGCCTCAACAATGTTTATTGCGACTGGAAGGCAAACGTCAATGGGACTTAAATGACAATGAGTACCCGCTAAACGGTTGAAAACCCTGAAGGCACACACACATACATATACACAGAGAGATACCGTTAAAAAGCGGCTTATTATGTGCGCGAGCATAAGCTTGTTGCAGAGTCGCGAAGAAAAAAGCGTTAGAAAAGCGAATGCCGTTTTTCCAACTTTGGGCACTATGTGAAGGACTTGACCCCGCGCCATACTACTGCACAGCAAAGCACACTACAATGGAAAATATTCAAACAGTTACAGCTTGTCAACGATTTCAAGCGAATTTTTTTTTCATTTTTTGCTGGAAAGTGTTGTCGTTTACCGAGGCATACACAATTTGTATGGAATATCGACGAGCTGGCCACATTTATTTCAACCACAAGTTTTCATTGCAAGTATTTTTAATATCAACGCAATGCAATTTCCAAGTTTAACAAATAACGGATCAAAATGATACACACTAACAAAAAGAGTTCAGCAGTTTTTGTTCGCTTGCGGCTAAGTTGACGAAAGGCACACACATACAAACATATCATATATGCATATACAATTGATTCGTGGACATACACCGACTAAATAAATAAAATCCGTTTGGGACATTTATTTATTTATATTAAATTTCTCTGCCAAAAGAAATCAATGCAATTGTAAGAAAGCTTTCAAGCCGAAAACTTTTGCAATTCTTTGAATTGATCTCGAAGTTTTCTTCTCGTGCATTGTTTGTGTACTTTGCCGATGACAGTTTAATGTTCGACCACTGATGCATGAATTGACATTTACAAATATTTATAAAATTAATTGAGAGAAACTCTAAATAAAGAATGCAGCAAAACAATCAAATGCATTGCACTTTTTAACTTTTAAGTGACTGTTATGGCAAATTCGCTCTAAATCTCATGTCCATATCGCTATACCGGTTAACAAGATCAAGATACCGTATATATAAGTAGAAGGAAGTCCCGGCAACCTTTGGTATGAAGAGCTTAGAGAAATTAGGTTAAAAGGTTCATTGCAAAAGACGGTAATCCAAGAAGTATGATACGAGCTACGTAAGCCTCAACTTCGAAAAAGTTGGAAAAATATTAGGTAGTCGATAAAGTCTTTTCGTATTTCTAATTAAACTTTAATTTTTTTTTATATTTATAATGTACTTTGCCATTTTCCGATAGAACCATTATTCTTTCAGAATAAAACTTTTCTGGATTCTTGGCGAAAAACTGCGACAAGTAATTTTCACAGGCTTCTTTTGAAGCCAATTTTACTCCATTAAGGAAATTCTGCATTGACCGAAACAAATTGTAGTCCGATGGTGCAAGGTAAGGACGATATGGTGGATACACGCATTCAAGCTCTACCAGTTTTAGCGTAGTCAAAAAGTTGTGTGTGATTGTCCTGATGGAAGACGAAGCCCTTTCTGTTGATCAGTTCTGACCGTTTTTTCGATAGCTTACTTCAATCTTATCAATTGTGGACAGTAAAATGTAGAATCAATCGTTCGACCAGACTGGAGTCGCTAATAGTAGATGATTCCTTTCCAATTCCACCAAACACCCAGCATAACCTTTCGAGAAGTCAATCCTGGCCTTGCGACCATTTGTTGAACTTCACCATACTTGGACCAGCATCCTCACATTCTTGTTGTATTTGATTCACTTTTTTTCTCCTGTTATTATTCGCTTCAGAAATGGGTCGATTTCATTTCTTTTCAGCAATGAATCGCAGTTGATAATTCAGTCCATTAAATTGTTCAAAAACAATGCATGCGGTACCCAAACTTCCTTTTGTAGCCAGTTTTTATTAATTGATTAAAACCGTTTGATGACGAATGTTAAGCTCCTTAGCGATGTTCGGTGATGCGATGCAATGTTTATATAACCTTTTTCGATGTTAAGTTATAGAAATATTGCATCACAATGGATGGGGGAAATTATGGGGTAATGTGTAGAAGTTCACGCAAGTGAGGAAAGTTTTCTGAGTGCCATTCACTTGGGAGTGACCAGAAATGATTATTCTACATAGGTCTCAAGCAGCTCACGACTTTCGGTCTTAGACAAAGTATTCTCTGTTTAGCCAAATAACATCCGTTTGAAGGCGAGTTAAAGTGAGATGGCGAACATCCCCTCCTCAGGGTTGTACGCTGGGTTTGGGATTCTAGAATGTCTGGTATTTAATTGGGAAGGTGTCGCTACCCAGCCAGTTGATGTACTCGTAAAAATAATGGCTGGCATTACTCATGTGTGCGATGTTCAAGTACTGAAACGAATAGTTCCTTGTGGCATTTACTACAATGGCCATATAAAAGAGTGCAAATTGGGTATGGAATTCATGGTGGGAGAGAGGCTCTATCGCCGAGTCCTTGCGTTCACCCGGTGTATGAACGTCTGCCCGAAATTCCTATCAAAGCGAAGTGCTTCAACAAATCGCTGATTGGCGCCCATGTTTCGACGGGAAGGAGGACGATGTGACCAAAGCTGTTTTCTAAGAGCGCTTAGAGTGCAACTATGACCGTGGTTGGCGATTTTAACGCCAGGGACCGCAAATTTAGCCACCATGATGAAACATCCACAAATGGGATGTCGTACTGACGTACTAGACTCCAGTATAGGAAAATTCACCTAGCTACCTGGCTGCCTCCGTATCGAAAAGCCACCAACCAGATTGATCATGTTTTGATGGACGGAAGACACGTCTCCAGTGTTTTAGACGTGCGTACGCATGCAGCGTATGCAGCTTTTTCTTACGATGATAGCTTCAAGAACAGATCTGAAGGCTTTGTGCCACTCACATACTTATGTTCAGGTAAAAGTGAACACCTCAAAGTACTTCATAACATATTCAATGTGCGTTGCCGTGATTAAACAGGAAACACGAAATAACAAAAAAACTCGTTAACTTTTTTTTTTGGTAAAAATCGACAGATAAACCTTTAACGTCGTAAGCAAATCTCCGCACATATTCTAATTGATATATGAAGTTCAAACTTCACATGAACATAAAAAGGTTGTACCGATCCGTATGTATATATGAAAAACTTTGAGTAAAAAATACGAAGTGAGAAGTTTTTGCCACATTAACCACCACTCAAGCAGCAGACGGGCCGCCAATCACTCAACCAATCCGTCATTCAATCATAAATACAATCAATCACGCCTTACTTACACGCGTATCTGTCATGTAACTGTCACTTTTAATCAAAACAAATAAACAGAGCACGAGGAAATACGAAAAAGTTAACCGTAAAAGCACACTTTCAACATTCTCCCCCTCCCCGTACACCTGTACACGCATAAAACAATATTTGTGGTTGTGTGAGTGACAAAGTGTTTTCAACTTAAATAAATCATTTTGCGTTTGCAGTGTCCACTGCTAAAAATAAACTGAGTGTGCATGTTTAAAAGCGCAAATATTGCACATTTATTTCTGTGCTTGCAAGCCAGCTTTGTTGTCCCTTGGTTCAGCACCAACACTGTTTCATTTTAAGTGCGATTATTTGATGGCGAGTATTTGAGGAACGTGACCAAAGCTCAAGCCAGTGGAATCAATAAAGAAGCATGAATTGTCAAATTGTAAAAGGTGCAATGACTTTATTGCTAACGGGACTTTACAAAAGAGATAATTGTGAAAAGGACATCAGTGATTTGCATTGTTAACTTAGGTCTCAAAATTTTAATATTCATGTATTACAAAAATTACGAAGCCATTTTTGAACCTTATTATACCCTGAACAGGGTATATTAATTTTGTCACGAAGTTTGTAACACCCAGAAGAAAGCGTCGGAGACCCTATAAAGTATATATATAAATGATCAGTATGTTGAGCTGTCCGTCTGTCTGTCTGTCCGTCTGTCTGTATATATACGAACTAATCCCTCAGTTTTTAAGATATCGTTTTGAAATTTTGCAAACACCATTTTCTCTTCAAGAAGCTACTCATTTGTCGGAACTGCCGATATCGGACAACTATAACATATAGCTGCCATATAAACTGAACGATCGGAATCAAGTTCTTGTATGGAAAACTTTCACATTTGACAAGACATATTCACGAAATTTTGTATAGATAATTTTCTAAGTCAACAATGTAATCTCCGAAGAAATTGTTCCAATCGGTTAACTATAGCATATAGCTTCCATACAAACTGAACATATAGTTACTAACATAAATGCACCTGTGAAGGGTATTTAGCTTCGGTGCAACAGAAGTTAACGTTTTTTCTTGTTTTTTGTTATTTTTTGACTAGTTTTCATTTTACATGTAGAGAAAGGTTCTTGTTCCTTAAAAATGATTTCTATCCCTGATTTGCCATTCACTTTGAAATTTCTATAGGTGCAGGGACAGGGCCTTACCTTACGCGAGAGATGGATCTGTCGTTGTGGCTAGTCTATTCTCATGCGAGCTGACTGATATGGTAGAAGGCAGTTCCGACCTTCCCTGCCTTTCCGAAATACTTATACTAGGATTCACCACTCCGAGGCGAATACTTGACTTATGACTATCAGGCAATGTGTTTCCCTAGCATAATGAGGGCGTCATCTCAACCTAATTATAATCCAATCTCAACCGCTTTTTGATGACGGCATAGCTAAGCATTCTGAATATTGTCATGATTGCAACGAGACGGCGGCGTCTTTAAGGTTACACTGCTAGTCATTTCTGTTGAGAGTGTTGCATGCATACCCAATTGCACATGGAGGAGATGAATCGCTTTATATTCCTGAAAATTTTCGTTTTTACATCAAAAATGAAAAGGTAAGACTAAGGCGCAAAAAATTGAGTCCAAATAGATGTAGATATCTTAAGTTTCTTTAAACTTCACTTGTCTAACAGTGGACACCGAAAGTAAATGAGGTAATTTTTATTAAAAGATTTCAGTATCTTCACGAAGTTTGATATGAATTATTATCGAATGCATCGGTACAATCTGAACTTAAACATATTACTTAGATCGGACCACAATAACCAAATCAAGATAAACTTCTTTTAATACTCTTTTGTGCTATAAAAATGCACATACTAAAAGAATAATAGCTTCTGTGCAGCTTTAGCTAACGGTTTTTCTTGGTTTTCCATTAAATGCGGCGTAATTCGTAATTGGCACTTTTCAATTTATAAAATATCCAGCCTTAGCGGCTGTCAATTGCACAGACGTCATGTTAATGCTAACAGTAAATATTGCGCGCTCAATTGTTTCCTATATGTATATATATATCATCAATTGCGAAGTCTTTTTATACCATTGCAACATGTTGCTACAGAGTATATTAGTTCTGTTCACCTAACGGTTGTGTGTATCACCTAAAACGAAATAGATATATGGTTACATATATGTAAATAAATGATTTAGATGACGAGAAAAGTTGAAATCCGGTTAATTGTCTGTCTGTCCGTCCGTCCCGCTAGCTGTTACTTGAGTCTAAGTGAAATGAGACTTGATACACGTGTTCTTATTCTTCTTTTTCTTATTTACTAACCCAGGCACCCCTTACGCGCTTATAACTAGCTGAGTTAACAACATCGCGCCACTCGTTTTATTTTTTGGTATTTGGCCCCAATTCGAGATATCAAGAGCAGAAAGGCCCTTCTTCACCTTATCACCATGCCTCCGTGTCATATATCACGTTGGGGATGTTGAGTGACCTGTAGAGTTTTTCTTTGTTCGCCGAGAGAGGAATTGACTTCTTAATTACCTACTCAATCCAAACCGTTCTGTCTTGGATTTCTAAGCTGACACTGTTATTGGTGTTAATACTGGTTTCAAGATAGGCGAAATCATTTACGACTTCGAAGTTATGACTATCAACAGTGACGTGTGAGCCAAGTGCCGAACAAACAGTCAATTCGTTTTTTTTTCACGGGTCTCTTACAAGATTTGGCGCATGGTGAATATTTGGTCAGTTGTGGATTTTCTAGGTCTGAAGCCACACTGATAAGGTCCAATCAATTTGTTGACTGTGAGCATCAGTCTTTCACACACTGCACTTCATATGCGATGTTGAGAAGACTTATCCCACGGTAGTTAGTGCGGATTAGGGCCCTCCTTTTTGTGGATTAGACAGAGCACACTTAGGTTCCAATTGTCGGACATGCTGTCATCCGACCGTTTAAGGTATTTCCATTACTTTAACATTCCTACTAGTTTCAAGAGTATAAAATGTGCGATTGCACCCGAATTTAGTCCTATCTTAATTGTTTTTGTTTTTAGTTTTAATAAGTGATTGCAATATATTACTTCCGCTTTTAATTATCTTGTTAATAATAGGGTATCTAATTATTTTTCAACTGCTGCTGCTGCTGGGGTTTTTTCATAAAATAATAAATATATTTCCCGAGTAGTTATGTGAGTATAAAATTCGCTTATTGCATTTCTTCATGTTAGAAAACATACATTTTTATAGACAGGTTTTTATTGAACAAAAAAAAAAGAAACATTTTTATACACACCTTGTGTTATACAAACTTCGGTGCGTGACCGTTTTTTCCTGCTTAATCCAACCAGTGCAGCTCTGTAAATACACTTCTGCGTTGTTAATTATTTCTGCTACAAACAACTAAAGCGATTTAAGTGCGCATTTTTTATAATTTATTTTGTCATTTTATAGATTAATTAAATTTTTTACCAACACAAGTTTAAAATGTGGACAAAAAGTAACCTGATTTTTGACACCTGCGTCATGCGAGATTATTACAATTTGTTTTATTGAAGCATCTCTATTTATATGCAATCAAAATTGCTACTTTAAAAACATGCCTTTACAGAAAACAAACAACAACAAAAACAAAAAAAAAAATAAGCATACAAATTGCTTGATGATTGATGCTTCCTGTGTAGTTTTACAGCCAATGTTGCATATAGTTTGCTTTGTTAGTGTACTTAGTATATATAGGCATATACTATATGTACATATTTCTTATATCATGAACAGCTCACTTATTTGCTCTGATTACACCAACAAATTAATATAATAATAAAGCCTGTAATTTACACTGTTTTGATTATATATATATATATATATATATGTGTGTGTGTGTGTGTTTGTTAAACGATTATGGTTAATCACTAAGCTGATTACAACAATGTGGTGTTGGATTTGATTATAATTCCACACATAGATATACATACAATAATTATTACTGAGGAATGCTGTAAATATGTTAGTTAAATAAGTTAGCATTTGGCAAACGAGATTGATTTATGCTGAATTGGCAGTCATCGTTGTTTTGTTGCCGTCATCAATTAAACCATTAAAGTGGCGTATAATTGAGTGGAAAATAACAAATATTTGTTATGCTTAAACATGGAAATATGTGGATTTTATTCCATTAAAGAGGAAAATACTGAGTAAAGCTCGAAATATTGGCAAAAGAATGAGACAAATGTACATATGCGACAGAATACTACTTATGATATTACTGTACCATAAATATTTCTTCGAAAAAAAAGGGAGTTGAAAAGAAGACAAAAAGCTAACTTTAGTTTGATCAAGCAGTTCACATGGCAGCTGTACTTATGCTACTACACTTTATTCTAAGATCTTAGCATTGCCTTTGAAAATAATCAAAAATTATCAACGACATTTTTTTTGAGATATCCTGTTAAATAAAGAAGCTTTCTATGCAAGGATTTGAGTTAGAATGATCTGTTTGCATGACAGTTATCTATAGTATATCCTATTGTGGTTCAATATCGGCGATTTATATAAATGAGCAGGTCTTTAGGGAATTAAAGTGTTCCTCATTCCAGTAAAAACATCATAGACAAATATGACCAAAGCTTGTCGAACTCACAATTATATACACACATATATGTAATGTACAGTAGCACGTTAAAAAACCCAGGGCAGGATCGACGTCGAGAAGCTGCAATCATAACAGACAGTTGAACATTTCTCTACTCGACTAGCACTCCTGCTCTCTGATAGCAGGAATTCGTTATAAAGAAAGGGTGGGACGGCATTTGGAGCTCTTTAGGAGCAGCTGCAAAAGCGACCATTATTGAAGGAACACTTCCCCAGACTGATGAATGACAGTAAAAGCATTACACCATTAGACGGCGAACCCGATTCCCCAATTGATGCCGACGGACGACAGACAATCGGAATTTAAGTGTGTTCTGATCTCACAATCTGTGCCAGCTACCATGGGACAAGTGTCCTCCACATCACATGTAAGGTTCTATCAAACGTACTGTGTGAAAGATTAAAGCCCACCTGCAACAAATTTATTGGACATTATCAGTGTGATGTTAGACCAAGTAAATCGACACTGACTGATTTCAAAGCTGCCTTTGACAGCACGAAAAAGAGCTACCTTAATACCGATATGACTGATTTTGGTATCCCTGAAAAATGATTAATGCTGTGTAAAGAGACGTTGGGCAATATCAAAACTTACATCAGGATTGGGAAAAACCTCTCCGAGCCGTTCGATATCAACGAGGCTTCACATAAGGAGACTCTTTATCTTGCGACTCATTTTATCTGCCCCTAGAGAAAGTAACTTGAACGAATTCGTACGCCGATGATACGAGTATTGATATCATTGGCGTCAACAACCGCGCCATTAGTTCTACTTTCTCTAGATTGGATAGGGAGATTGTGGTAGATTTATAGTCTTTTGCTCAATCGCAATGGTGAAGGCCGCAATCGATGGAATAAAGAGCTGTACGAGATATACAGCGACGTTGACATAATTAAGCGAACTACGAGACAACGGCTACCCTGGCTAGGTCATGCGGTCCGAATAAATGGAAACACTCCAGCTATGAATGTATTCGAAGCAGTACACGCCGAGAGAAGCAGAGGAAGAGGAGACCCTCACTTCGTTGGAAAGACCAGTGGGAGAAAGACTTGGTTACTCTTGGAATCTCCATCTGGCACGAAACAGCGAAAAGGAAGAACGACTGGCGCGCTGTTGTAAACTCGGTTATGACCGCATGAGGAGTGCCTACACCAATAAATAAGAAAAAGAAAGACTATGTACACCAGTTAGATCCGTGCACTCTTCTACGTCCTTCAACAGCTATGCAGTCATCGAACTTAAACATGCTATTGGCATGACTAACAGTTATGGTATGGCATATGTTCACCTAAGTAAATAGCCCTCGGCAATAAAATCGGCTAGATACTAGGTAATATGCAACTCTATTAACTAGGCTAATTGAAGCAGAGAGCGCAATCTAAACGCGACCGTTGTCTGTTCAAAATTCTCTTTTCCACTCTCTACCAAATAGTATGTGACATATGTCTAGGAAGGTTTTCAATTGTCGCGCCGAAATTCAAATATGCTTCACAAACAATTTTCACTTGCCTTCGCTCAGCATTTTCTTTTTGGGGTTTTTGTCCACCAAAACTCTAATTGCTCTGAATGAAATACTAAAAAACGAGGGTAGCACTTTAAGGTAGGTGATTTTAAACTTTGTGCTCATAACTTTTCTTAAGAAAGCTTGACAAGAACTTTTGAAGAACGATAGTTAGATATGGCCTTCTACACCTTTATTTAATGAATAAGAAGACCAACATGAAGACTTGTGAGCTATGAGTGATCCGAAAGCACTAGATACAGCCCTCGTGCAGGCGAAACCCTCTGCGAAAATTGCAATTTCATGCAGAGCCAGATTGAATTGAGCCAACAGCAACAGCAACAAATTGAGCTAAACTTCATTTCATTTTACTGCGAGAGTACAGGAACAAAAAAAAGGAAGCTAGTTTTGGTGTGGCAGTAAACGCGCGCAGTAAATGGCAAAGAATATGATGTGAATTAGGAAAGGCAAAAAGGGCAAACAATGTAATGAAAGTGTTGAACACTACTTCGCTTTGCTGCGCCAAGAAGATATGTATCCATAAACTGAAGTAAACTAATGAACGAGTGTGAGTGCTCCCTAGAGGCTGAAATACGGTTGAAATATTGGGTTACTTTGCAGCGTAGTTGAGCAGGCAATCACTGAATGTTTGTAAAATATCACAAACCTTAGATCAAGCAGCGGTCAAAGGAAAGCGTTGTTCGTTAAATGGAAATGTCAGTTCGTGTGTATCAATGTACCCCGACGCAGGCGACAGAAGTATGTCTAGTTGCCGGTCTTTTGTTAGATAGCTACATATTTGACAGCTCCTTTCGTGTTTTTACAGCTGCTGTCGGCCAGCTTATGCCGGCGATAATGGCATGAGCTGTTGTAAATGTGGACAAGATAAGCGCAGCACGAGTCGAAACAAAAGCGCTATCGCCACTTCTAACTGCAATCTCTGCGCAGCCGAAGCGCCGACTTCCCGCCGTTGGCCCAAGTAATTTTGCTCAGGCACGTTGTGCGTTGCTGGTATCATCGTCGTTTCACACTGCCTCCTTGGCAGCTTGTGTGCATGTATTTCTTCAGCTTCCGTGTAGTAAATAGTTTTTGCGTAGCAGCTCTTAGCTCTTATTAGCACAAACTTTGCTTTTATATCCATGAACGCCTCCAGTGTTTGCAGTGAAAGGTTTGAATTTCATTAAAATCTGTGTTGACCTGTATATGTGTGCTTGCGCTTTTAGTGAAAGTGAAATCAAATTTGATTTTAAAGAGCAAGCAACATTTTCGGAGAGAAATAATATTGAAATTTGCACAAGCAGACATTTTTGTACATTATATGTATTTTTGTGTACATATAGACATATATGGTATAGCTTGTAGATTCACTGAGGTTTTTCTAAAATCTGATATAGTGCAGAAACTTTCAAAAAATAATTATTGGGACTCATTAGTTCAGTCTAGAGTTCGGGTTTTTTGCTTTTTTGCTTCGCATGATATTTAATCTGCCGAGCGTTTTAATAATTCCACTCATATCTTTAGTTTATAAAGGGTTGGATGTCATAACATTAACTGCAAAGCGATTATGTGAAATGAAGAGAAAAATATTGAATGGTTGATTAGTTGGTTAGTTGAACAGGGAGGCACATGAGCGCCAAACCGCAGGCGATCGCACTTAGATCGTCATTAGGCCCATCGTACTCGCTGATGGTAACAATATTTGACCTTACTCAGGAACTCAGTGGTTTTGATAGCTTCTAACCTATAACTTTGTTTTATATACCATGTAGATATCTCTCCTAAATTCAAACGAAATTGCTATTTAAAGTAAATTAAAGTCAAAATTAAAGTCATCGACAAGAAAAGTGAAGTTTCTTTGATCCTGAAGACTAATAAATAAAGAAAAAACAAAAATCAATGTCTTTTTTTATCCATTAAAGTGTAGTTATTCTTTTTTCCATGATCTCATGAAGAATACGAAATTCGCATATTCGTCAAAATTTTTATGCAATATTTGGTACGAAATAAATCGATTTGCGTCGCTTCTACTTCCTTTGTATCTGAGAAATATTATCGTCTCTCTGTGAAACAGTAGCTATATTGGCTTGAACTGTCGGGGTCCGAAATATAGTTATCTGTAGTACTCTATTCCGGCATAAGAAAATTCATCAAGGTATCAGGCTGTCTCCGAATCAAAAAGCCAATAACCAGATCAGTTATGTTGTGATAGACGGATGATACGTTGTCAGTGTTTTTGACATGTGTACGCTCCGAGGTCCTAGCATTGACCCGAACCACTTTCTTGTGCGCAAAGATACGCTTCCGCCTCTGTGCAGCGGTGCATACTTCAACAATCACAAAGAATGTCCGACATCGCAACAGATAGCGGAAAGGTTTTCTACTCGACTTGCACTCCTGCTCTCTGAGAGCACTTCAAGCTCCTTAAGAATAGCTGGCATGTTGCGCAGTCCAGTGTCGCGGTGAAGGGAACACAGACTGTTCACCTCACAACGTTACAATCGACCACAACACGCGTGGGATGGAATAGATACCGAAAGTTCAAGAGGGAAGCGAGACGTATTCGTTGAAAAAAAAAGAGAGGAAGAAATGTGTAAGTGCGAACGGCTTGACAAGCTGGCCGATAGGGGTTATGCTTGAAAATTCTACGAAAAAATGTGGTTCAAGACCGGAGCATACTCTGTAGAGCTGTCAGAAGTGATCTACTGACTGATGCTTAGGGCATACCAAAATTTTGGAAGGAACAATGCAACAGCCTGCTTAATAGCAGAGTGAGCTCAATAACAGTAGAAGGTGAACCCGATTCCACAATTGATGACGTTCCACAAAAAGCGAGATCCAAAAATCTGTGCCAATTACCTTGGAATGAGCTTCCTCAACATCGCGTATAAGGTTCTATCGAGCGTACTATGTGAAAGATTAAAGCCCACCGTCAACAAACTGTTTGAACCTTATCAGTGTGGATTCAGGGCAGGAAAAGCAACATCTGACCATACGAAAGGATATTCACCATGCGCTAAGTCTTCGAAAAGACCTGTGAAAAGAAGATAGACGTACGGCCGTGTAAGCTGATGTTGAGCAAAATTAAAAGCTTCTATAGGATCTGGAAGGATGTCTCCGAACCGTTCTGTATCAAACGAGGTTTTAGTAACTGAACTCCATCCGGTATCGCTAAGGCCCTAAACTGGTCCATGCCTGGCTCATTGGCCTACCAGACTTAGCTAATCTAACCTAACCTTTTATTCCACACGAGGTGTTCTTCTCAATAATGTAATGAAAATGATTAAAAATCTCTAACAACTTAAATTCTCCGCCGACAACTCGCAAATGTAGCAGCAAATCAATAAACTCTTTAAGTCGAAATTAAGAGCGGGGGAATGCAGAAATTGTTCTTAAAACGAACGTGTTGCTTTAGATAAGAAAAACAGAATAGAAATAAAAACAGAACAACAAGTGTAACGATGAAATTTATGGCTGGCGCTAAAATCAAATCATAATAAAATTGGAGCGAAAGTCTAACAAAACAGCAACAGCCGAACGGAAACGAAGCAGAGTAGAAGTAGCGTCAGTTAAATAAAACAAAAATTGTCTATGAAATAACAACAACAGTAGCAGCAAGGGCTAAAACAATGAGTTAATCAAATTTCCGCATCATTTGAAGCAACACAGCAAATTGGCTGTGCGAATATGCCAAGAAAATTAATGTGTGCGAAAACGAAACGAACAAGAGAAACAGACGAGACAGCGTAGAATTTGAACGAAATTATAGAAATATATACATACATATATGTAAGCAAGGTACTAAGTAGCAAATTATGTTTATGTTCATTTTGTAGTGTTGTGTGGTGTGGACGGCAAGATGGCATATGTGCACATTAGGGTGAACCTTAAGCTAACTATTATTGAGTATACTTAAACATTTTGGTTCACCCTAGTGCATATATACGTAATCTGTGTTTATATTCTTATAATGATCACATGTGGCGCGCAAATTATCAATGAAGCACTCAACATAAAACTTAATTTTATTATTTTGCTTGTCGAAACGAGCGTAGAGTAAACGCGTAATTAGTTAGTTTGTTGTTGATACACATATGTGTAGGTGTGTATGCATGTACACATACATAGGTATAAAATATGTAAGAGAAAGCTGCTCATAAATTAATAACTTGTTGGTTTTCATTACAGTTTGCTTGTTGTGAGTCCATTGGCGTCGCTTCGGTCGTGCGAAGTTGTTGGTGGTGTTTAAGTTTGGTTAGCTTCTCATGCCTTTGTATTTTATTTTCAAAGTTGACTAAAATAAACATGAAATCAATTCAAAAAACGGTATTGGAGGGGCTTTTGGTATTGGATATAATTATAAGCGCCTAAATGTAGGCTAATATTCTTTAGATATTCGTTCGGTATTGTTACGTAGCCAGATATCATTAAAATCTTTCAAATATCATTAAAATCTTTCAAATATCATTAAAATCTTTCAGATATCATTACATAAGTCAAAATTAGTCAATATCCAAGGCTCTGGATGTTCTCCTATAGATGAAATTGACATTTCTTTACACAAAACTTGTTTCTAGTCTCAGTGTTTTTGCTTGCTGCGTTTGTAGGTGACCAACTTTTCAGTAATGGATTCTGTTACGATTTTGTAGCACTTATGAGGACCTCATATTTCGCGCTTCCCTTTGTATCTAGTCTCATTTAAATGATTCCAAACAATTTTTTGTGCAATGTTTAGCTCCTGAGCAATGAAATTGACGATTATTTTCTTATTTGTGATTTTTCGACATTTGGCCAACCATATACCACGTATCTCTGACAATTTTCATTGTGTTTTCACATGAGTACCTGGCTCTTACGGTTATTCCGAAGAATGCCTTCCGTGACGCTTTCACTACTTGGAAATCGTGCTGGCAGCGCTGCATCGCCGCAGAAGAAGCCTATTTTGAAAGTTTTTTAAAGAATTGTAATAATTGGTTCAATAATTTTTTTTTTTTTAAATCGACTCAGTCCTATTACTTTCCGGACAAGGTCCGTAAAGGGTAACAATATCGAGGACGGATCAGATTTTCATCACAAAACATAAAAAACATTACCTTTCTACCAGCGTAAGATACAGATTACGACAGCTACATATGGAAATATTATATATTTCTTTTTTTTCTTTTATTTCAAAAAATTTGTAAAGTATTTTTGAAATACACTGTTGCAAGCTCATATGATTTTATTTGGTAAGTGTTTCCGCTTCAAAGTAGTTATAAATAAGTCAGCTAGAGTTATAACATATCGGAGCGTAAATGCCAAATTCTAGCGCTTTCAGTTATACAGTTGTAATATTTTTAGAATTTTTCTTTATACTTTCGTTGCCATAAGCGATAATTTGTTTTTTTATTTATATATAAGAATATCCCCCCAGGTTACTTACAAAGTATAAAATCACCCACATAAGCATATTACCGTGTACTCTCTTGCATTTTCTTCATCTAATCTGCAGTATTTACACTTTTGCTTTACAACATTTCAAACTTTGATTTTCCAACCTTTCGAGACATCAGCTTATGCATATGTAGAGTAACGAGTACATAAACACACGTGCACACTATTACTGCAATTGTCATTGGAGATAAGTGAATGTCAGCGATGCTATCATCACCAGCGCTTGTGTGTGTATGTGTCACGCCCTTTTCCGCTGTTGTCCTGCAAATGCTCATACGACATGGTGTACCTTATGCTTTGGCAAATGTTAACAAATTGCATTCAATTTATTTGATTCGTTCAAGTTGCGTTTGCCAGCTGCACGTCAGCTTGACACAGTGCTAAGTACGAAACACCACTCCAGACTAATTTGCCAACACTCGCTTGCCATATCTTTGTGCTTTTTCACCCGCATTGGCATACATATAACATGAGTGATACATAGTAAGCTGAGCTGGCTAGTGGCGTGCGTGCGTGTGCGCTTTTTATGTTTATATCCGCGCGTCTGAAGCGCTTACATTATTTATCCCCCGCTAAAGCGTGACTGACATGCAAATTGTTGTAAATGCTGCGAAGAAGCCACTGCAACACTTGCTAGCATTCTTGGCAGCTCCGTGTGAATGTGTGTGTGTGAGCTTGAGTCGCTGCTCATTAGATTCAAAGTAAACGCTCTCCACCAACATTGTGTTTCCGCTCGCACGCCTCACGTCTACCGCCGCCAGACAGCCAGCAAGCCAGCAAGCCAGCATTCTCACTTGTCACTCTCAGTAAATTACCACGATAAGGTTTATCATGCTTTCGTCAAAGCTTGGTCCTTACTGAAATTGAAAATGACACAGTGATAAGCTAAGTTGCGCTAAATACACTCACACTCGCATATACATATGCATATCTGTGTGTATGTGTGTGTGAAGTACTTACATTTAAGTGCTGAGATATAAATTTATATAGTCGCATCTAATGGTTGAGAAAATTTAATGAAATAAGAAAGTGTGCAATACCAAAGTAGCATGTAAGTATGTCGATATATATACTCTATATGTATGTATGTATGTATAGGTATATGCATGTATAACCATGTATATATGTATTTGCAGTCACATGCATGAATTGTGTGCAAGCACATCACTATGCGGCGAAAGTTGTCGCAAGTGAATGACATAAAGCTGTCGTGGCGAAAATGAAGCTACACTTGAGGGTCCTTAGAGCACTTTTGTGTGGCTGTGGTTTTGTGTTTATTGTAGTTACAAAGTTGTGGGTATTAATAAGCATGAGTTGGTCATGAGTTTAGGTTCTGTGTTCGCAGCGGGTGGCGTCTTGCATGAAATTAATATCAGTGCTAAAGTTTGTTTAATCGCATGTCTCACTTAAGGTACGAGGAGTGGAGCTGCTGTGCAGTAGCTTTCAGAAAAAATATTTAATTTATATGGGTAACTGATAATCGTAAGTTTTTTTGTCAGTAACTCATATTTTTGGCATACATTGGCTGCGAACTTGACTAAGTGTAGCACAAAGAAGTGAAAGGGAGCTAAGCTGGGAAAAAGTGCATCAAATATTAGTTTTCTTAACAATTTAAGAAATATATTATATTACTAGTTAGCTGCAACAATTATTGGTTAAAAAATCTTGGTTTCAAAATCAGCAATTTTTATGAAATATATATGAAAACTGAACTAATTTTTAATTCTAAATTTATGATAAAGGTGACTTGAATTTTCCTTAAAGTATTTTCTTTTCTATACGTTATATTCATTGTGAAATCACCCAATTGGGCGAAAATACTGCTGTACACTCTGTACATAGCGGAAGGGAAAGATGTAGACTGAAAGGAGAGAAATCCCCATGTTTACGTAGTGTCGGGGGAATTAGTATAAAATATTTAAAGATTTTGCTCTACTTTAGTATGCCAATTATCTGGATTACTATTTTTCGCTCAGTTTAGTTCCAATGCCTATATTTTTTCAAGTGCTGTCTATAATGTAGTTCCGTTGCCCATTCTTACTTTCTCTTCCTTTTAATTGGCGTAGATATTGCTTACGCGGTTATAGCCGAGTTTACAACAGCGCGCCAGTCGTTCTTCGTTTTCGCTGCTTGGCGCCAAATAGAGATTCGAAGTGTAGTCAAAGTCCATCACCACCTGGTGTTCACACGGAAACTTCCGCTGTTTCCTCCGGCGTCGAATTCTCTCGGAACTGGAGCGTTTCTTTACATTTGGATGATAAGATTTAGCCAGCGCAACCGCTGCCTCTGATTTTGCTGAACTATGTATGTCAATGCCGTCGTAAATCTCGGTATAGCTCATCGTTCCATCAACTACTGTGCTCGCCGTTTCAAATGCGCAAATGACCATAAATCTTCCGCAGGACCTTTCTCTCGAACACTCCTAAGAACGACGACATCAGATGTTACCGTCGTCCATTCTTCTGCACCATATAGCAACAGGATGGTTATCAAAGATAAGAGATGCCCAACTCTCCTTTCACTGGCAATGGGAGAACTGCTCACTTACCAAACTTTGACAGTTGACTGGATCTGGTAGGTTTTGCCGTTTTGCAATTGAAATAACTGGAACGACCAAACAGGAATTATACCAAAAATATATATGAACGGATCGATTTGTTTCCGCCGTTCAAAATCGCTAATAAAAAAGTAAAACAATGAAAATCAAAGAAATTGCGAAAATTAAATATATTTCATAGACCGTTTTGCAGTGTGATGCATAGTAAAATTAATTTTTAATTACTATTGGTTAAATACATTTATTGATAGAGAACTAACAGGCTTAATTCACCTTATTGAGTATTGAAAGTTCTAAATGTTTGGTAAAAATATGATAAATTAATGTCTTGGAGATGTTCAATTCCATTTCATTGAATTTCAATGATTGAATTCACGCACATTTTCGATGCAATTTCCGGTGATCACGGATTTTGATTGGCACACATGTTGATCSTCATTTATGTCCTCACGACCACTTTGAAAACGTTGAAACCACTCGTGCACTCTGTTACGAGAGAGGCAATCATCTCCATAAACTTGTTTCATCAATTGAAACGTTTCGGTAAAAGTTTTACCACTTTTGAAACAAAATCTAATCTTGGCTCTTTGTTCGAAGCTCATTATCGTACCAATAACATAAATATACTGACTCTTAAAACGCAATAACTTCACTTCAAATCGATGAATCACTGAAGAATCGATAAAGATAGCAAATTATAACGCACCAGTCGACATATAGAGGGTGCTAGATTCAAAAATTCCTGTTTACTTTGGAACGCATCTTGTACGCGTATAATAGCTATGGGTTTGGGTCTTTGGGAAGATTCGTGATCCGATCTTGGTGGTAAAGTTATTCCTTCCACCCGACCAATTAGAACCAAACAATTCTCGCAAAAATCATGTATTACTTAAAGCACTGATCAACGTATTGTTTTGATCTATGTGCTTTTAAGTACCGTGAGATTAGGCCGCCGACTGCTGCTCATGCAAATGAGAACGATTCGTACGTCGGCAGTTCTACACTTTTGTAGAATATTGTACCTTTTCTTTAAGCTCGATATGAATCTCTTGTAAAAACGACATCGAGTAAAGATCTCAAAAACGATAAAGTATCTGAGGATTCTAAATTCTTCACGAAAAAATTCATGACGACAAAAGTGGTTATGAATATCTAGTTAATGGTGTTTCAAAAATTAGTCGAAATTTAAAGAACCAAAATGCGTTCGCGGCAATGAAAGCCGTTCCAGTTGGCGCTTATAATAAATGAGTGGGAAATTGGATTAAGTGTTGGCAAATACAAGGCTCAGGAGCCTATTTAGAAGGCGAAAATAAAGTTTTGTGTTAAGACCAAGACAAATTTGATCAGAATTTATCAATTTTAAATAAAAAAATATATATTTAAAATATTTTGATATGTGAATTTGAGGTCATGAAAGATTAAATTGAGATTAGGTTTTCTCTTTTCACATTTTGGTACCTAATTGCAAATTTTTATGGTATATGTGGTATGTATATGTTTCATATTTGAACAAAGTTGCCATATAGTTAGAATACCTGTTGATCTTGCCTTATGAATTTTCAAATTTAAGGGTTTAATTTACTAAAACGGAAATAGACATTGAAAATGATCAATTTATTGCAAAACAGCGAGGAAGCAATTATGGAACACACTTAGGGTGCAGAAGCTGAATGCACAAAGAGGTTAACTTTTAGACAGCTGTAACTCAAACGCTTGTTTAGATTGATTTAAAATTTTAGTAGGTTACTTTTGAAGGTATAGCTTATTGATAAAGTCAAAGATTTTAAATATTTTTATTATAGATAAAAATAAAAAATAATGTTTGGATCAATAAATTTAAAAGTTTTTTCAGAAAATATTCTGGAGAATTCGCTCTTTCCTTCATGCTTCGTCCTTCGTGTATATAATCCCTAAAGTAAATCAATTTGTTCGAATTTAGTTTTGCAATTTTTATCATAAAAATCGACCATCATTTTTTGTGGACTTTTCAACTTTTCAAAAAAATTTCGCTGTCATTTTCATATGCTACTTTTTGGGCCGTGACATGTTCTAACTTTCCTTTTGGCATGATCAACCGCGGCTTTTGGCAAATTAGATTTGGATCTTTGAACGAATTGCAACACATTCAGCCGACAAATTGCCTACAACACACACATGCTTGTGTTGCCAATTTTCGTGTTAACCTTTGTAGGCGGCCAATTCAGCGCACAATGAAGTGCTGTGGCGCGCCGGTCAAAGGGAAGTCAATTTACAAACAAATGAAAACAAAAAAATAAAATGAATTAAATCAACTAAGCAAGTGGCATTGAAGAGACTACACTGCACAAAAGAGCACACAAACAAACAAACACACGAATCTTTTGAACTGCACAACAATTTTTTCCAAAAGTCGGCTGTGGCGGCTGACCTACATTCGCCGTGCGCTTCAAACAGCCGTGCGGAATTTATTAGCCGTGAATTTCGCGGGCAATTTTGCACGTTCCGAAACGCTGTGCGCAAATATTTACATGCTTTTGGTCCCACACGTGTGTGTGTGTGTGTGGGAAATACTTTCACTTAACACTTTTTTGCTGGCATGCGGCGCTCTTTGATATTTGATTAAATTTCCCCTAAAACTCTAAAAAACGCGGATAGCGCGGAATTTCGTTATTGAATATCGTTTTCATTTACAATCCTTCATAAGTATTTGGCAATATATTTTTTTGTGTTTATCGATTTGCTCTATTTTTAGAGCAACTAAGCAAATAAATGCTGGAAATGTAACAAACTCAATTGCGCGATCAACCGTAATCTATGTATCGAACGAGTATGTGAGTATGGCATCGCACAAAATACTCGAAAATATTTTCCATATTTAATTGGTATTTTTGGCATTGTTTGAGGGATTTTGTTTTAGTTTTCACGAATGGAATTCTAAGCTGGTCAAATGGATTTTTCATCTGCAAATTGAAATTGAAAGTTTACCTTTCTAAATATACATTTTGGCATTGAACACACTAAAATATCGAAATAAAACAGAGCAGGATTGTTTTTGATCACTTATTGAATAAAACATGGCACAGGTGGGGAGAAATAATGTTGTGTAATAAAATGTGATCCATTTCGATGTTCCTTACTTTCTTATAGGAACATTAATTTTTTGGTTTTTCAAAATATTCTCCATTAAGTTTTACATGCGTTTGAAACAATTGTCGAAACACAATCGCCACTCTGATTGGGGTATCTCTAAAACATGCGTTCCAAACACAGCAACCACATTTTCACGTGCCCTCAAATGTTGACGTCTTAGTATATTTTTTATGTACAGAAATAGAAAGAAGTAATTCGGCGTCAAGTCAGGGCTATCGACTTATAGATGTTTTGAGTGCGCAAAAATGCAGATGTTTCAGACGATATGTGAGGAATTGAGGTTTTGCACTGCGATCTATGGTCCATTGTGCCCTCTCCAGTATCACATAATATCACAGCGGTTCAGCACTCTGAATAATTCGAGGACCTTGCAGGGGGCGATGGAGCTGATGTGATTCCTGTCCACATAGATGGATCTAGGGGTCTTGAGTCTGATTCTACAAATTTCCGTTACATCTAAAATTAGGTGGATTGCATTTTACTTTCGGTCTTATACACATAATGCCATCGACAAGATACTTTTTTTCAGCGTTTGACAAGTTTATAGTGCAATATTAGCGCAATATTAAATGTATGCTGGTTCCACTAAATCATTTAGTAGTGTCAATAGATCATACGATGTTGCAAAAAAAAAAAAAAAAAAAAAAAAATCACGCGAAAATAGCATATTCGCCCTTTTATTACATTTTTTGGCCAAGATGAATATTTTAAGTTACTGTAAACAGTTCCCGATATACTATATAAATGGCAACCTGTGAATATAACGGCAATTTGAAAAAATTTACAATAACACTGTTTTCAAAGTATGTCATACCAAGTCTAAATTTGTTAAAATCGAACCATTTTAAGTCCTCAGTTACCGAATATGTGACCGCAGTCAATCTGAAAATACTGAAAATCGGAGAGAACCTTCTTCTGGCAATGGTATGTTTGTTTATCAAAAATGGATTAAGGTCAAAACTTTTATTATCCGCCATATACATAATATAAAGCTTTTTAAACAAATGGTTATATATATATATGTATATAACGGTTAATATATAAAATATCTTTGATTTTATCATAATTTTACCCAACTGAAATACATAGATTAATAAACTAACTCCACTACAACTCTATTTACCTCTTGTTACCTTGACTTTTGTCAGTAAACAACCACAGATATATTTTCCGCATCTGCCAATCTATCATGGCATTTAATTTTAAATCTATTTCATTTAAATAGCCTATAATTCACTTAGTAAATGAAATACCATTAACGCAGCCTGGCACCAGCAAACGTCTCGCTTTGATTTATGAACGCGCTTATACGAGTACTTAATGCATCTAACTCATTCTATACTTTTCTCACTCTCTACTCTGCTTATTCGCTGTTCCCTCTTTTTCAGGCTCCTCATTCCCTATTTACTTATACTCACTCTATGCGTTGCTGAAATTAATGCAGCTCATTGGATTGGAAACGAGTGAAGCGCAAAAGTGATTTATCAAATGATGTTCAACCAGTCAACAAAGAATCATTGCAGTGACCGAACTTAAGGGTAAATTGAAAAAAAAAAAAAAATAAATAAATAAATAAATAAGTTGACGAGTAAAATATCCATATAAAAAATGGAAAATGTTAATATTTAAAAGAAGAGTGATGTGATGACGCTCTTTGACCTTCATTACGAGTAAGTTTGTGAAGCAAAGAGAGTTTAATCGAGTCTCGAAGTGGTGCTTGTAAGAAGTGAAGTAGGAATTTGTTGTTGGAATGAGTGTGTCATAGTGAACAGTTGATACTTATTTATAAAGGAGATTGCAGGTAACCGAGTAAGGTTTAAAAGTTCAATGAAAGTTCAACACCGAAGAAACAAAAGATAATCGTCTGCCACGATAGGAAAATAGCTGTGGGCTATATGAACACCTTTCATCATTAAGAATGAAGTGTTTAACATGATTTTAAATACTCTCGATTATGGCTGTGATGTTTTTCATATGAACTATTTTACGAAATATGACTTCTTCAGATGAAACATTTTCATGAACACTGGAAAACAAATGGTTGCGCACTGAACGAAAGCGTTTTTTGCGAGAGATTTGGTCAAAAGTGAAAAACAATTTCCACGTTTTTCAAAGTAAGCTTTCAAAAACGAAATACTTAATAATCTATATCAGTGCTATAATCAAACTCTCATCTTAATTCTGACCGTCTGAACAAATTTGACCCGGACTGATAAACAATTTTTTTTTCGTACAAATATTTGTACTCACCTACATGCCAACGCTGAAACCGATTTTCAGTGGTTATAATTTTTGGCTGGGGATGGCCTGTTGTGCCTTCAGCGAATTTGGTTGGACATATGAAGTTGAAATGTTTACATTTCCTTCGCTGTACCAATCTTGGAAAAGAAAAACGTTATCGACTCAGTTTGCTTGTGCAGTTGACAGGGACCAGTCTGTGTCAAATCTAATCAGATGGTACGTTTAGATGGGAATATTAGTTACTCAGACATCATGTGGTACGACATTTCCAACACATATTAGCAAATGTATTATGAAAGAGTAATTTTCCATATTCATGTCATTAAAAGATTTGATACATGTCCTCAGTATGATTGTATTTCCATAAAGAAAAACTTCAATTTAGAATCAAATGACGTATAAAATAGCATATTTGCATTGAAAAGTATTATTTATTTATGTTAAATCAAGATTACAAATTTCATGAAAGGATGAAATGAACTACCGATATTTTTAAATGCAATAAAGCAAACCGCTAGTTAAGCGGAAAGAGGCAGCACAACCGTAAGCTTTGCGCTACACACCGGTGCCCCAATTCAGCCAATCAAATGTGAGCACACGAAGGCAAATGAACTCATATTTTTGCGAGGCACGAACACTTAGAGGCAAACATAAGCAACATAACAGCTTGAGTGGTAGCTTTGGACGAGTGTATACAGCACTCTTGGTAACACTTGGCAACTGGAGTGCATTTGTGGCACACATACATGTGTATATGTATATGTGTGTACTGGTGCCTGTAACAATGAGGCACATCACCGCAGGCGGAAATTACAAACTGTGACAACTGTTGCTTGCAATTTTTATGCTTACCTACAAATGCCGTTATGTGTAGATGTGCGCATTAAAATTGTGCTCGTAATAGATTTAGCACACACACACACATGCAGCTCCATATGGACACAATGGCAGAGCAGCTGCTGCTAGTTAAGCCAAATGACAAGAGAAGTGTAAATGACATTTATGTATGCATGTGTGTATGTGTATGTGTTTGTTGTTGTGCTTGTAGTTGTGTGCCAAATTGAATTGAATATTATATTATTGTTGCTGTTGCAGCGCATGCTGACTGCATATTTCGTTTTGCATGTGCGCACACATTTCAGTTGAAGCAACTGAAAATCACTTCCGGCCAGCAGACGGACGCACACATGCAGCACAGTTATGCAACTGCTATAAGTATGCGTGTGTGCTCGCAAGTTTGCCAATAAATTGAATTGTAAGCAACTGTAATTTGCAAGTAGAATGCATTTTGCCATTTAACAAGGTAGCTGGCAGCAATTTTTGCAAATTTTTGATTGAAATTGCTCAATCACGGGTGTGCGGCCATTGTGCCAGCGTACCACAAAACCACAGAGCTACAGTGCCTCCTAGCCACAAGTGTATTATTTACCATACTCCGGCTGTATGGACCGCACTGCCGACAGCACATATTGTAACACATTTCCAAAATGTCAAAATTCAGAGATGGAATGGGAGCGCGAGTGGGAGGATGAAATGGAATAGAATAGAACACATAGTGTCGATTTCGTTGCTAGAGTTCAAACCGGCGCTGGTATTCCATATACAATGTGCATATGTTGGCATGCATATTGTCGCCTTGGCTCGCACATTTATAGAGGCCATTCGCTATTTCCATGAAGTAGTGTTGATATTTGTGCAAATTCTCTGATTTTTAGCCCGAAAACCAGAAACCGACACATACATACATGTATATGTATGTTCTGTATATATGTATATGTAAGTGTATGTACGTAGTGGCGTAAAGATAGACAGTTCATTGTTGTGAGCGTGGCGGCGCCTTAGCCGCCTTCGAGTTTGTTTCGAAATCATAATGGTTCAAAATGCACGCGCATAAATTCACGGAAAGCTCGACTGGCTGGCTGCTGGCTTGCCAAGTTTCTGCTCATAAATATTCATGTGACGGTGTTGCGTTTTGCTCGCCGCTACAGGCAGTCGGCAGTGGGTGTGCATGCATATCTATGGCCCTTTGTTTAGCCCACAGCTTTCGAACAATTTTCACTTTTCTTGCTGTAGTTCTCCAAGTGGCGCATTTAAATTCAGCGTCACCGATTTTGGCTTGCAAGTTTTACTTGAAGCGCGTTGGTTGACTGCGTTTTGGCGCTTTTAAAGTGTTATTCTAATACAGAAATTTTGCCCTGTTTTAAACGAAATCGATTTGAAATTGAACAAATATTGGCAGAAAATGTAGATGTCATTACTTAAAGAGGGATTTGTTGTTGCTGTAGCGACAGAACACATTCTTGAAATAATTTCGAGGAATGGTGTCGAGTTTACAGTCTTTGGCTCGGTAAAAGTTTCGGTTCGTTTCGGTTACATAGAACGATTACTCAGACTGTCGTGGGTACGGTACTTAGAGAGGTGTGACACTGCACTCCAATATGCGCCTAAACGTAGGCAACATATTTCGATGTCATAGCGTTACTTATTGAAAAACAAGTGCCTACATTTAGGCTGAGTTACCAGCTGATCTCGTATTTTTATACAAATATTTAGTACAGTCTTCACAATAGGCCTCTTTTAAGCCTGTGTAAGTTTGCCAACAATTCATATAGCTTTCCCCATATTATAGGAACTCTGATGTATTAGTCGAAAGAACTCGTAAAAATCGACAAATCGCTTTGAGTCTTCCAGAAATTTGTTGAGGCCACTGTTATAAAATTTGCCAGGTCGGCCGAAGATATAACTGTCAAAATGTTCTAACTCCGTATGCCACCTCCTATCCGTCCATACAATTATGATAGGTTCGATAAAATTTTCAGTACGAACTGCTTTGATTGGTACCAGGTTAACCTTACTGAGAGCAAGTAGTTCAATGGATCTCTTACGTCTCGCATTAGGCAAGTTGTTAGTTACTAACCAGTGCCTGCCAATTTCGCACGAAAACCCAGAGGTCTAGGGCTAGAACCCAAGGGAACAACGGAAACCCAATTGTTCTCAATCCGTTATAATCAAGTGTCCATTCTCTTATGTGCTTATCGGCTTTGCCGTTTCCGGTGATCGTAACTTAACGCTAACGTTCTTACTCTCCTCTCAACATTTGGCCTTCATGGATAAGTCCTAGGTACTTGATTTTGTCAACAGAATGAAGACGCGTACCTTCGAGTGAGCGGAAAGGAGTCAGGGCTGAGAAGCTTTTGATCGTCCAGTTACTCACCAGGTTGAGGAACCTTTGTACTATCTATGGTAGTTTGAAATTTTCTCTTATTTTCTTTTTTCTCGTCAGTGCGAGCTATCATCCGACAGCTGCGTTCTTCAAGATATACCAACATGTACATACGAGTATTTTATCACTAAAATCCATAGCAGCGCCTTTCAAGAGCTTCGAAGTCCAGTACAAAAATTAAATTTTACGAACCATTTCATCAACTTAGATCATTCGTTTGCTTCTGAGCTTTTAGAAAATGGTATATGTGAACGCAATGGTGGTCTTCGCCACGCAAAACTCACAACCTCGAATCACCTCATACACACATAATAGTTGAAATTTCCAGTTAATCCAGCACTACTTCTCTAAAGCTTCATTCACCGTTATGTGCTTTATGCGAGTATTTTAATTTCAGAAAGTACATTGAATGTTTATTTACGTATTGATACCATTGTTTCTTAAAAATATTTAGAAGTTATAAAAATAAATAAAACAAGTAAGGAAGGGCTAAGTTCGGGTGTCACCGAACATTTTATACTCTCGCATGATAAAGTGATAATCGAGATTTCAGGCGTGATTGTGAACCGATTTCACCCATATTYGKTACATGTCATCAGGGTGTTAAGAAAATATTATGTACCGAATTTCATTGAAAACGGTTGAGTACTTCCTGAGATATGGTTTTTGGTCCATAAGTGGGCGACGCCACGCCCATTTTCAATTTAAAAAAAAACCTGTATGCAGCTTCCTTCTGACATTTCTTCCGTAAAATTTAGTGTTTCTGACGTTTTATGTTAGTCGGTTAACGCACTTTTAGTSATTTTCAACATAACCTTTGTATGGGAGGTGGGCGTGGTTATTGTCCGACTTCTTCCATTTTTGAACTGTATATGGAAATGCCTAAAAGAAACGACTCTATACCTGTCTCTTATACACATCTAGATGTGTATAAGAGACAGGTTGAGTACTTCCTGAGATATGGTTTTTGGTCCATAAGTGGGCGACGCCACGCCCATTTTCAATTTAAAAAAAAAGCCTGTATGCAGCTTCCTTCTGACATTTCTTCCGTAAAATTTAGTGTTTCTGACGTTTTATGTTAGTCGGTTAACGCACTTTTAGTGATTTTCAACATAACTTTTGTATGGGAGGTGGGCGTGGTTATTGTCCGACTTCTTCCATTTTTGAACTGTATATGGAAATGCCTAAAAGAAACGACTCTATACCTGTCTCTTATACACATCTAGATGTGTATAAGAGACAGGTATAAAAACTGGCTTCATACCGAAACGCATACATTTTATAGCTTTCAATCAAACTACAATTTATGGCAGCAAACAATGAGAATTGTGCTCCAAAACCGCTCACAGTGGTTAGGTCTAAAACCAATTCATTACAACAATCCTTTCCATTTGCTGCAGTTTTCCGTACAGATTGCGTCGCCGCTTGATTAATCACTGCCATTTGTCGACGATTAGTCGACTCGAAGCTGCGGTGTGGGTTGCGCGTGTAAATCAAAAATCACTCCGCCTGTCCCTCCGTCTCCTTGACAGCAGTGTTGGTCCTTTAAAACAATTTGGCTGAGTATCCTTTCGATCTTATGTATTTTATTGCGTTTTATTTTTCATTACAATTTTTGCTGCGCCTTTGTTGAGGGAGCCTCAACAAGGAGTGCGGTGTCATCAGCAGCTGCCGAACAAAGCACTAACTGCTGACAAGCCTGACCACTGGGGCAAACCTGCGCGCAACACGTGCTCCGCCAGTGACCATCTGCGCGCGTGGCTGTGTGTGTGTGCGAGTGCTTGAGTGCAACTGACAACAATAAAGAATATGATTACATGCACAAGTGCGTTACTAGGAGGTAAGGGGGTAAGGGTGCGCTCGCGTGCGGTGTTCCTTTGTTTTCAAAATGTGACAATTGCGGTCACGCACACTAAAAGCCGCAAAAAGCGATACAGTTACGATTACAAAGCGGACAAAGCTGCTGCATGAATCCGGACGCGCACATACACACACACATATAAATGACATATAGTTACATGCATTAGTGTGATTGTTTGCGTGGATGTGTGTGTGTGTGTGTGGCACTAATAAATTCAAAGTTTCTGCACATTCGTGGTAAAAAGGATGTGCTGTCGACAACCTCGAGCTGCAATACAATACAAGAACACTTGCATACATGCATACAGACACACACATACAACAACTTCAGTACAAAGCATATTCAATTTATTATCCTGTCTCTTTGGGGAGTACTCGCCGCCTTTCGCCATTGCTGACAGTTGTTGGCGTTGCGTGACAGTTGTGGGGCAAGTCATTGTATGTCTGTGTCTGTGTGTGTGAGTGTGGCTCGCAGCAAGACAGGCGTACAATATCACACTTCCAAACGCATAAAAATGCACAAAAACACACTCATATATATATGTGTGTGTGTGCATGTATTCCGGTTGGGGGTTGCGCTGGTGCGCTTGGTGTTGCCACAGAGTCTATTGCTTCCATTTCGCCAGCAGGAAGCAGCAGCAGGAAGTGTGCAGCAAGGTTTGAATAAATGAATGTATTTCTGCCAAGTTGCTTACTCACGCTGCCTGATTGTGTGGCTGGCATGTTGTTGAGTTTGTTGTTCTTAGATTTCGAATGCATTTAGGTTAATTAGATTGAAATTTGCAGGCATTGTTGATTGGAAAATAAATGGGAAAACAACAATTGATAAGACAATATGGTTTATCAGCGCTTATTCAAAGTTATGTGGAACTGAGTAAAAAGTGTACAAAGTTCGTGTTGAACCTTCACTACTCTCGCCTATTGAGAGAGAGTTTTAAGTTAGAAGGGGATGGAGACTGTGATACTAAATGCTTTTACTTTAGCGAAGCGATGTTATGACATGACTGGAAGATGCCTTTTGTCAGCAAGTTAACTTATGTTGGGAGCTGGTCTTATTAAAAATTATTTTATATTGTTCGAGGTGTGATTAAATAATTGTTAGAGGGAAGTTCAAAAGAATACCTATGATCAGGTGATCAGTGACGCATTTAAGTGGTCAGGAAATAGCCACCATTATCTTCACTGTGACTCCAGACTCCAGTTCATATTAAGCATTGTACAAAATTTTTGCTTTTTTTCTTGAAGCAGTCACAGAAGTTGACCTACATATGACCGCCAATATATGAGAAAAGGGTTTAAATGAACAGATAGTAAGCAAACAAAAGATAAAGAAATATCGAAAGGCTCGGAGAGGTCCTTCATGATCCTGACAGAGCCTTTGGTATTGGTCAACGTTAGTTTACACATCCGTATTAGTTTTGTGATCCTGCCTTCATGTGTCATGATTTGGCGCATGGTGAACATTTGGCCAGTTGCTGATTTGCTAGGTCTAAAGTCACACTTATAAGATCCAATTAGTTTGTTGATGGTGTTCTTTAAGCTTTCTCACAATACGCTCGTTAGAGCTAATCGATTGAGCGATCGGGTGCAGGCAGGGATCTCCAGCAGGCTGGAGAAGTGTTGCCTCTATAATTTTAGTATGCTCTGGGCATCCGCTACTACATCACCTCTAGGGGTTCTACAAGAGTATGCTCCGGTCTTGAAACCTTCTGTTAATCGCCACATCGTTTCGTAGAGTTTTCGAACATTACCTCGTGTGCAAAAGTTCATGCAAGTGAGGAAAGTTCTCTAAGTACTATTCACTTGGTAGTGACCAGATACGATTCTTTTACCATACATATGGCTCAAGAGCTCACGACTTCCGATCTTAGACCAATGATTGCGCAATAGGTTTGTAACCCACCACATAAAAAAACATCCCCCATGGAAAGAAAAGAACAGCCTCGGAGGAGAGACACCCCCTTTGTTGATGACCTCTGCAATCGTATTAAAGATTACGATTTAAAGAAAATGTCCGGATGGACGGGTAGATCCTTGTGGCATTTACTACAGTGGTGGAGGGAGAGGGACTCGTCGCGGAGTTTTGGCATTCACCTCGGTGGTTGAACGTCTAGCCATAATTAGCACCAAAGCGAAGTTCTTCAACATGTCGCTGATTTGCGCCCACGCCCACGGAAGAGAAAGAAAAATGTGACCAAATATTTCTTCTATGAGTGGGTAAAGAAGATAAATACCTTTGACATAACGGTCGGGAAATTCAGCAAATAGGTTGAGAAACATCCCCAAATTGGGAGAGGCTGATCGACCTCGCAGGGGCTCGAAATATGATTGTCTGTAGTACTTGATTCCAGTATAAGAAAATGTATCAAGTTACCTCGCTGCCTGCGAATCGGAAAGCCACCAACCAGATCGATCATTTTGTTATAGACGGATGACACGTCTACGGTGTTTTAGATGATTTGAAATGAAAGTCTGCTATCAAAAGCTTTAAGTCTGAGGGGAAAATTGGCTTGACACAACTGAATTAACTGATCACCCCGTCGCACACTTGTAGCATTCCTTCAATAAAGTATTTTAGTTATTTTCATGAATTTTTCTTTTCTTATTCCTTCGACGATTAGAAACTTTTGAAAAGTCCTTGGCAAAAGTGTATCAGTTATTCATCTCACATGCATAAGAAACTTTTCAACTTTGCACTTACACTTCGCTTGCCACTTGGCTTGCCGCTAGCGCCACGATGCACATGAATGTGTGTCTGTAAGCGTGATCACCACTTGAATATTACTTAAGTCACCACTAACAAATTCAGTGCGACTTGAGGAAATATTTAGTTATATTGATTGATTTAATATATAGTACATATTGCTATTATAATTAGTTTATAAATTGCTTTAGTATATTTATGCACTTCCGCTGAGGCTTTAAAGTCTAATTTAAGGTTTAAGAATAGCACACCCTTTTGCAGGTTCTATAAATTTATTCTCCTCCGTTACAATTTAAACTAAACTGGAACTGAAGTAAGACAACAATATTTGCTTACATCGGATTATTTTCTCTAGAGTTTCAAGTTTAACTGTGAGTATATGACACTTTCAGCTTTCCCACTTTATTCACAATGCTTACTCTCATGTGTTGACTCTTAGCTTTTTTCTTCCCTTTCATTTGCGGTCCTTCATTTGCATTCATCGCTGTCAGTCTTCGCTGCTTCAGAAGTTAATACATTCCACATATCGTTAAATATATTTATCCACGTTTGTCTGTATGTTGTTTAACTAAAGCGTCCATTACTTTTCAGCCAGCTTAACCACATTACCGCTAATTACTCACTTACTTTTATTGTTGCCACAAGTTGTCGCTGCAACCCTGTGACAGCAATTCCGACGATAGCAACTTGTCTCTGACAATTCATTTGAGCATCGTGTAAGTTGTGATTATTTGTGTAATATTTTATGTTTGTCGTTGTCATTTTACACATGCACTCTTAGGTAGTCATAAGCGCGATAGTTACTTTGTTATATTTATAGCTTGCTTGTTGGTTTTAAGTGAGTGGCGGTTTGCTGTTATTAGACATTTGTGGCATAGTTGATATCTGCATAAGTAAGGTGGATGTAGTGAGTGCTTAGAGAGCTTGCAACATTTTTGTCAAGAAAAGTATTAAATTAAAAGAAAGTTTAAAGAATTTTTGGTATTTTATTTGACTTAGAAGAAGAAGAAAAGCTATAATTGTTTCAGGTAGTATCTTCTCTCATGTAAATTTATATATTTTCTTATAGCTGCATATGGGTCTGCAGCCACTCAAAAAGCACAGATTGAATTTCCCGAAAACTTTTGTATAGATTATTTTCTAAGGCAACAATGAAATCATCGCAGTCAATTGCTTGCATGGGAAACTTACTCATTTGACGATATATCTTCACGAAATTTGGTATGAGTTATTGTTTTAGAAATAATTTAATATCGGAAGAAATTGTTCCGATTGGCCTGCTATAGCCAATAGCTTCCATACAAACTGGACACATAGTTACTAAAAGAAATGAACTTGTGAAGGGTATACTCGTATTAGCTTCGGTGCAGCCGAAGTTAACATTTTTTCTTGTTTTCACTTATCTTATAACACAGTTTAGCTGTATTTTCGGTAAGCAAAAATAATCTAACCACAAATGAGAGAGAAAAAAAATTTTCTGTGAAATGCAGAGGCCAACATTTATAAATTTGTATAAGATATATCATGTCTACAAAGGGGTTCTAGATGAATATGAGTTTTCGTTGATTAAATGTTGTAAAAAATGATAAAATCTGCTACAGACAAAGTAAGCAATGAGTACAACTGAAGATTTTTATCGTATTTGAGGGGGTATATATCAGTAAAATACAACTTGAAAATTAGTTTCTCCAAATCCTACAAATTTTATTTTAAAAATTCCCGTTGATTTTATAAAGAATGTTATATTTCGATGCCCTCTACTTTTTTAAAGTAAAAACAAAGAAACTTCAAGTTTCATGCAGAACATTTATTATCGTTCGAAAGAACATTCTCTGACATCTACTTTTTGAAGATTATCTCTTTCAAATGTTTTCGCGGGTACATCTCAGATGGTTCATCCATTGTGTTCAATTTTGATGACTCGTTCGAACATTTCGACTGGTAACAGGCGAATGACACGTCATGTTTTGTTCCACGGTCTGAATTGAAGCGGGATTATCCGCGTACACTTTAGTCATTACATATCCCCACAAGCAAAAGTCTAACCATGTGATATCACACGATCTTGGTGGCTAATCTACCGGCCCGAAACGTGAAATTATCTGCTCACCCAAGTGTTCTTTCAATAAATTCATTGATGCGATGTGTGTGAAGTGGCGCTGTCTTGTTAAAACTAAGTGTCGCCAAGATCACGAATTTCAATTTCAATCGGTTATCTTGACGTGATAACTGTCACCAATGCCGGTTAAGTTTTCACCGACATAATTTTTAAAGAATATACTTAATTCCACCGTCCCACAAAGCACATCAAATCGTTGTCTTTTCTGGATGAAACGCTTCCTCTTTCATCTCTTCAGGTTGCTATTCGTCCCATATGCCGTAATTTTGCTTATTTACATATCCATTGAGCCAGAAATTGGGATAATCGCCGAACAATATTTGTCTCGAAAACGGCAGATCTTCTTGGAACTTTTCCCTGTATGGGCTAGTGAGGCGATGTTGATTAGGAAGGTCGAGCAGCTTCAGTTCTTGCATAAGCTGTATTTTGTATGTTTTCAATTTGAGATCTCGACGTAAAATGTGCCGAGCCATTCCATAGGGGGTTGCAGTTTCTGGAAACGGCGCCGAACCTACTCTCTACGGTCTTTGCGTATACTATTATACTATGTATTGGATCACCCAATAATTTGACGGCATGTTGTAAGCTTGGTAGAGAGTAGAAAATTTAGCATTTCCTTTTCTGTATAATTTTTTTCGTATGGAAATATTTGCTGAATAGTAAAAAATCTAATTCGCATTTTCTTAGAATCTGGCAATTAAACCAATAACATTTCTCATACACATATATGTGTGTGTATTTGTGCCTCTCATGTTGGATTTCAAGTTTTCCTAACTTTTCTTTATTAAAAAAAAATACTTAACTTTGCCAGCAATTTGTAATGTTTTTTTCTCAGATAAGCAACTGCTCTGCCACAACTTTAAGCAGTTAGAAGACGAAACAAGTTTTATATTCTTTTTCCCTTAACTATCCTGCCAACTTATGCATATGAATTCATAACTTTGAGATTGCTTTAAATTTCGCACGTCGGCAGTGCAACTAAAGGTGTCAACTTCATCAGCAGACGCAGGCGCACGCACACGGGCACAAAATTAACAAGTACAGGGTGGTTCAAATACTGCAAAATTTTTCGCTTTGGAAGTTAGCAACCACAAAGAACTGCTCTATTGCAACCTGATAGTTCTATCAATAGTTTTGCTGTTTCGAGTTACTTGCTGGAATTCTGAAAAATACGCAAACATTCTTTGGAACCACCCTATGTAACAGACAGTCAGTGCTTTGTCCTGCAAGTGCTCGCAATTTGAATGAAATGCCACACTGAAGTTGCAGTTGTGCAAAACTTTTGACTTCCAGCGACAAACCAAGCACGAACATGCATATTAACAACAACAAAAACAGCAATGAATGTACAATATAACGGAATGCATTGGCATAAATCTAGGCGCAAGCAAGCATGCATGTAAATCTGCACGCCGACACCCTGTGATAGCTCGCATATATATGTATGCATGCATGCATGCTCACGTATATAATATACATGTAAGTGCATATATATGTAAATATGTTTATATGTGTGCTGGCAGTGAGATTTGCTGCATGCATTTACCAGACTAGCACAGTGGTGTTGCATGCCACAAGTCAGTGGTAAGTGTTAAGAATTACTGTGGCAGTCGAGCGGAAAATATGTAAACTTTTTGTTTTTGTTTTTTTTTTCTGCTTAATATTTCAGCACGCAGGTGTGCTCGCATGTTGCATTTACATGTGTAAGCTTACAGCAGCAATTTACAGTTTTCAACTAAATAAGTTAGTTTCTTTTCATTTAGCATGTTTAAATATGTGCCACAATTTTGTTGCAGGAGTTCGGGTATGTTGAGTCCCTCTGTGTGAATTATATTTGAATTTGAAGGTTTTTTTTTTGGGTTGTTTTTTTTTGGAGGAAAAAAGTTAACTGATGCAGGTAATTTTAGAGAGAGATGAAACGGAGATTTTGCAAAATATATTTTGTATTCATCAGTTGCCTCATTTAGGTTTTGATTTGTATAATGCTTCACGTTCGTTTTATTTTTTAAAAAATTTCAAATTAAATTAACCGAAATGTTTGAAATTTATTTTGTTGTTGTGCTTGATGTTTCGCAAATTAATTTTTAACATTCGGCACGCACATATGAGTAAGAACGGAGAGTATGCTGCACAGTTGTATGGTTTAAATAATTTTGTGGAAGAGAGAGGACATGGTTACTGGAGGTGGCGTCCGAGACACTTTAGAAATTTCACTTTCAATAGAATATATAGCAAAGTTAAATGAGATTATTTGTTAAAAAAATTCTAATTCTTCTAATTTAAAATAACACCCACTCCTCTTGATAACCTCGGCTATACGTTAAGGGATGGACTCGAACAAGTTTTGAAGAAAATGTTTATTAATTTCTGCCTTCCACAGCTTCAATACCCTTTTGGATTTCGCTTGGAATTTTCGGACGCTTTTCTCTTGATAATTGAGAATTGAGTTTTGATTGAGATCTGGAAAATTTTCTATTTCTATCACGTGGCATACAAAATTCCTTAAAACTCTTTTTTGTTTGTAAGTGTCTGTAATTCATTAATGAAAAATCCACTTCGTTATTTTTGTGGTATAGTTTCCGTTTTATCTCTATAGCATGAGGTTGAATCATAATGAAAATACACCTTTTGAGTACAAGGTTTGTTCGGAAAGTAATTGCACTGATTTTCTTCCGCCACGACTGTAATTTCGAGCGTGTGCGCACCAAGTGGATAGATAGAAGAGTGATAGTCGATAGAGTGCGTTCCCTTTTAGAAGGACCGGGAAGAGGTCGCTGATGAAGACCGTGCTTAGAAACTTGCGACATCGACAAACACCGACAATGTCACTCGTGAACTCAGACTGTCAACTAAGTATTCATTTTATTGCCCATATGTTAAATTTATCAAACTCTGTAGTTCATGATATTGTGACGGAGCAATTGAATATGCATAAGGTGTGTGCGAAGGTGGTCCCAAAAGTACTCACTGACGATCAAAAATTGCGCTAAGTGGAAGTGTGCCAAGAAAATTTGAACACGTGTGAAGTGATCCTCAAATTTTGAATAACGTAATCACAGGTGACCAGTCATGGATATTTGACTATAATCTCGACACAAAGCGGAAAGAAGTAAAGTAAACATGGAAAAAGAAATGGAGGTTGGAGTTGTTGCGGGGATGTACTGTCTAGAGTTAATCATAAGACTGTTTTTTAAGTTGCCGGATCTCTGCAGTATGTTTCAAGCAGAGGTCGTTGGTATTGCAAAAGGCCCCTAATGCACCTGCAGGTAATTTCGCAGTCAATAGCTAAGTAGAAAGCCAAGTAGCAATAAAGGCAGTAATATCGTATCACATATCGGCCAGAAGTGTCTGGGAAGCAGGAAAGCAGTGAAAAATGTTGACAGAAGCAAGCAACTTCACTTATACAGGTAGCATATCTTGTGTACTTGGCAAGTATACGCTGTAAGCATTTGGGGTTTCACGGTATGCTACATTGGAAGAGGTATCGATGGTAATGCCACAGAGTCTATTGAAATTCGCGTCAAGCACAGGCATCATAAATATGACATCTTCTCATGGATCTAGTAACAGAGAACTCCATCTGTTTCCGCAAAGGATCAAAACTGGCCTATGCGTGGCTTATTGACTTACCATAGTAACCTAACATATTTATGGATTTGCTATGTGTTCTTCTTCTGCCGCCTAAATTTTATGCTCAAATTTAATATCTTTTTTAATTCGAACTAGCCTAAAAAGTGGTTACAAATCTTTTTTCAGAAATACCCAATTTTACAAAGGGTGGCATCTCATAACTCACAAATTGTATTTTGAACGTCCGCAACGCTATATTTTTTAGAAAGGGAATATGTTCTATTCTTTGACTGTTTAAGAAATGTACTTTCTAAATGTTCTTGTAAATATTTTACAGCTTCCAATACAATTCGCATCACTTTAACCCACTAGAATTCCAGCTTTAAAAGTCCACATGAATAATTTATGAGCGACACAATCTCGGCATACCTGCTGCTGTGGCGACAAATGTGCCACATCTTTCTACCCACATAATAGAAGAAGCGAATATGCATGTGAAGGAGAACGACCGCCAGGAGCAAACACTCGTGAATAACTGCAAAAAAAAAAAAAATGTGGTACTAGAAGCGGCTAAGGTTAATCACCTCCTCGGGCCATTTGGCGAGAGCGCATTGACATGTCTGTCATTATGGCTGCGCCGTTACGGAAGTGTGTGTGCACATGGAATGTTCAGCTTTCAGCTGTGACTTATTTTCAAGCGTGTGCGTATGCAATCGGACTTTCTCTTACTTTGGAATGTATGTACTTTAAGTAAGCGGGCATGTATACTATAGGGCATTGCGAAATAAAGAGACAAATGTATTAAATATGAACTGAGTAGACAACTTTATATAAAGAACTGATGATGTTTTTATAGAATTACTTATGTACTGTAAATGTCATGTGGATACATAAAAAAAGATATAATAGAAATCATGGATATTCTATTTTGAAGCTGTATTTTTTGAAAAAATTTCTTTACGAAAAAGAAAGAAAGCTCCACATTTCCTTTTGCATTAGGAGCTTCTTTTAGAGAAATTGACGTGTGCATAAAATCAGATCGATATCCCGGAAACCATTCGAATGGCTCACGTGTATACTACTTGCATCTGGCTAAATCAACTTAGCTCATCACGGTGATCACTTTTGCTAATAATTTTTTAATATTATTTATATATATATTATAATATTGTGATATAATCTTGGTGATAAATATAATAGAGTAAACCAAAGTGAGTAAGAACTACTGTCCTGTTGAATTGGGAATGTAGTGCAGTTCGCCTCCAAGTTGGTGCATCCTGGGTAACGCTAAATAATCTGCTGCCTTCACAGCCCTTCAGCTCCTGGACTCGACTGAAGCTTTCGAACTGGATTACGAGAAGGATTTGCTCGGCTAGTGGTAGCGAAATTCGCAAGCGCCCCGTCCCGTTAAACCCCGGCATGTCGCAGAAACCGAGTGTAAAGCTGCACTGCAAGACTCCTGTTGACTGAAAACACCGACGGGCAGAGAAACCTATATGGTGAACTATAGAACTCACGAAAATCAGGGCCCGTAGGAGTGGGTCAAGAATTAGAAAGGCTTCTACGAAAAAGTGGAGGAATGTCAAGATCCCTACAGGTAGGTCCCACATTACGGCTAAGACTTCATCCTCTCCTCCTTCTTACTAAAAACTCTGAAGAGACTGATATGTATGCTGGTACATTACATTACATGGGATAATATTCTATATAATATGGTGTCATGGTTTGAGGAAGCCATTAGGGTTAAAGAACTCGCTGTTAAGATCTTTCTTGATGTCAAGGGAGCTTTTAAATCAGACCATTATTTAACCTGACTTGAGTTGAATTTTGGAATTTTGCTCTAAAAACGCCATTTTCTTCCGATAACAAATTTTTGAGGTTATGACATCTGTGGGAGGTAATGTTCTTTAAAGCGATAAAATAAAAGCCTGTGATTTTATAAAATGCCAAAAACTTATCGGCAAAATAGAAGAAATGTTTGCAATCACAATCAGACAATCAGAAAATCAGAATACATTTGAATTTTACTCGCTTGAGTTGCAGCCAATTTCAAGCCTAATTTATCACAGCAGAAAGGAGGCATGGCAAGTAAAATGCCAAATTAGCTGCTAACCAAAACAACAGCGATGACAAAAAAAACTCAAGTAAATTGCAAAATATGTTGTAAGAGTTCATTGTCAAGTCTATGCCTGATAACAGCTGCGACATGCAACACACAACACACAACAATGGCAAAAATTGCAAGCAAATGGAATTGGCTGCAGTCAACATTCAGTAAAATCCGACGCCTTCACACTGTGCATTTGTATGTGTTCTTGTGGGCGTGAGTGTCTGTGTGGGTTGACTGCATTTCACTTGCCATTGGCAAAAAGCCAATGATGCCCATATTCACTCCCCCACTCCGTTAGCGACTCGCCCACCCGGCAGCCAAGTAACCAATTCCGGGGCTCATTAAAAGTGAATAAAGCGCACTCATACATACACATATATACAGTCGAACATATGCAAATTATGCAGTTTTCCCGGTTAGTTCTCATGTGTCTGCGAATTTATGTGAATTCTGCGCTCTCTTTTTCACTGTCACACCACTTTTTTCTGCTTATCATTCCATCATTTATCGCTGCCGACGAGGCATTGCGCCAAATGCGGCAAACATTCTCGTATGACACAACCAAATGAGCTTGCCAACCGGATGATGACACTCTACAGGGACGGTAATTGCAAGCGTGATTACGTTTTTGTGCGACGGCGACGGTGATAAAAAAGTTTGGCTTGTAATTTCGAATTGCTATTGAGGGGGAGTCCCAACCATTTGTGTTTGCTTATTTGTGTAAAACAAAGAATAACAAAAACTTGCAAAAGTAAAGTCATAATTGCCAAACATCTGTGTGAAACACATATTGCAGTGTTTGTTTATAATAAGAACCGTTAGTTATAGCTTTCGTTATGACCTGATTGGACAGAATAGTGGAGAAGTGAAAAATAAAAAAACGAAAGGAGATTATAAGAAAAAGGTGGGCGGAATAGTGAAAAATCTCACAGAAGTGAATAGTGCAGGTAAGGAAAGACTAGAATTGGATGCTTTAAGGCTGCATGGTAGAGCTGTATACAGGATAGTTAGAGAGGTAGATAGACATGTAAATGACGACCTAAGGTCTGTTGTGCCCCCTCCTAAGTCACTACTTAGCCCCAGCATATTGATTAACTCTTATATACTGTTAGGTGCTACTGAGGCGATGTATTCCCAATTGTGAAATATGGATCCAAAGACCTTTATTCTGTGTCAACGCATTGCTATGCAGTCAATTAGCAGAAGTTCTGGAGTTTCAAGCTCCATGTCGCAGAACCGGCAATTTGGCCCATGTTAGATAAGTGCTTCCTCGGCTTAAAATGGTCAAGAAAGCGAAAAGTAGCCTGAGTTCGCCCCTTTTGAAAATTGATAACTAATGTAAACCTACTAAGGTTGGGCACAGTACACCCTAGGTCGCGAGGCAATCCTCATTTACTTATCTAATCTACTAAGGTGGCAACCATACATTAGCAAATTTGAATGGCGCATAATATAACCAATACCCGTCCCTGTCCACTCAATCATCCTTGCGAAGCAGCTGCTTTATAGGACCGACCTCAATGTGAGGTTCCGGTCCTACCAAGTTGGTGGCTGCTGCGGAGCATGCGAGCTCATCAGCCAATTCATTCTCGACTATACCTTTATGACCGAGCACCCAGATAAGGTGCCTTTGGTTACGATCTGATAGTTTATTCAGTCGTTCGAAACACTCCTGCACCAGCAGCGGTTTGATCTCGTTCACAGAGATCGTTTAAAGTGCCGCTTGACTGTCGTTGTGTGTGATTTCGTTGCGATGGTTATGTTGAAGGTTTATCTCTACGCACCGACTTATAGCAAAGACTTGGATATGGTCAAAAATCTTCCCATAAGTATGCCTCTAGGCAGGCAATGGCGTAGGAGTTTCCTCCTCGCAGGTGCTAAGGTTATACCGCCTTTACTCGGTCGTCAAAGCCTCGTTCGTAGTGAACAGAGGGTGCCGCGCGAAGGTGAAGTTGACGTTTGTGAGGTATAGGCTATAAATTCGCATTACCAACCCCATTTTCCCATTTCGGGTATTAGCTGAATGGGCCTCCCCATTCTGATAACTAGATAAAAAATATAAAACCGTTAGGCGGAGGACATTTCCGTTGCAATTAAGGGCTCATACTTGAAGATCCCTTCTTAAAGCTGTCTCTCAAACCAGCTTTTCAAAGAGCAAAGCAAAAATAACGAATCGCTTTTTTTTCTCTTTGGACCCATCCTAATAGTAGACTTAGTCAATAGTCTTGGAAAAAAAAAATTATATTCCTGAAGCCTTCACTTCCCGCAACTTTCCGACTTATATGCACGCAATTTTCATTGTTTGCAGTAAAACAAATCTAGAATTTCATTTTGCGCAACTTGAGTTGTATTTCAGCTCATAAACGGAGCTCTGTCAATATTTGTGACACTAACATAGTAGAAATTTGACAGGTAGCATTGAACAACATTGAATAAGAATACTATGAACCTATCTCATATTTGAGCAAACAAAGCGCATTTAAGGCGAACACGTATGTGAAAGTGCACTCAGGTGTGTTGGTGGGTAAGTGAGCTGTCGAAAAAATGCAGCTTTCAAAGCAATACTGCACAAGAGTTACTAGAGTTGCTCAGCAGCTAAGGCGGCGGAAGTAAGCCGACGGAAGTTTGCTATAAAAGTTTGGCAGCTCCGACTTTACGCACAAATAGAGCGCATATTTAAAGGTATAATAACTAGAATTGGCTGAGTGAAAATACCCCGGAGGCATGTCATGTAAAATGTGAAGTGAGTGCGTGCAGCGAGTGGAGAGAATAGAATGGAACTCACGAATGGAGTGGATGCAAACAGGCGTGAGAGCAAATGTCTTATGTTCGACAGCTGGAAAGTTGCAGAACTTGGCAATGTCAAGGTGGCATATTGAAATAATGAAAGAGCTGCCAATGTTCGAATGTAGAAGTTGTTGTAACTGCAGCTATTAATTTTCAGTATGCTCACAATTTTCGCAATACACCGCTGTTGCATGTGGAATGCCCCCGCAGAAACACAAAGAAACTAGAAAGTATGCGCATACAAATGTCATTCTGCTTCAGCTACCACCAGCTGTCTGCTGACTTTATAAAGCACTCGCAAATACTGGCTGCCAAATATCTATATGAACACACATACAAACGCATATGAATGCATGTGCGCGTGGGTGAAATCAAATATGCTGCGACATGTCTGCGATTACAAAAACCACAGAGCGCTAGGAAATCGCATGCATAAAAGCCTGAACTGCGCTCCGGCATAATAGGCGTTGGCACAGCCTTCTTGCTGCATTGAAATGCATTCACTTATGAAGATTCCGACTGCTGCGTGCCACTTGCTTGCTTTGCTTTCCTCATCGCGCGCTGCTGAGCAAATAGTGTACGCTGGCTCAGGAATGAACTTTTGTTAGGCAGGTGGTGCGCTCGCAGCGGGTGGCGGATTAACTATGCAATGGCGGCGGATTTGCTGCTGACAGTGCATGTATGAGTGCGTGTGGATGTGTGTGTGCCTCTGCGATAAAGTTGCTAGGCGAATTGCATACAAATCACACAATGTCAGCGCATATTGGCAAAGCGTTGAGTAACTGCTGCGAATGCGCATTTTAGCTATCATTTTTCGTATTTTTCCGCAGCAACTTTCAATTGTGTTACTCATACGCACTGCTGCACATTTAAGTGAATATTGTAGACTTGTGCTTGTGTTTGTATATTTGCATGTACTTGTTGATTTCTTTTTCTTATTTTAGATACGCTTTTATTTTCTAAGAACGTATATTATGACGTTTGAGAAGCATATCGCTTGAAAGTTTTGCTGCTTTAACTGATATTAAAGTGTTATGAAAAGTTACGTATACGCAGTGACTGGAGTTTTTCTCTGGATTCGGTGGCCGATGGAATGCGAGGATTGTTGAATTGGAAGATAAACTTAAGTGTGAGTGATTTAAAGGAATGAAGTAAAGATGATGGTAAAGTAAATATTTTTGAACCGATCCATATATTTCTTATTATTTCTACTGGGAGTAAACCGTGCCTTGTGACAGGTTTTTCTACGTTAAAATTTTTCTAGATGTTAGTACATATGTTATTATTTTTATTTTTTCGAGTTTTTTTTATTGGATATCGTTGTTTTTCAGAAGCCTTTGACATATTTGTTAAATATATCTTCGCTACAACAAGATAGTGGTCCGGGTGGATGTTAGTTCTGCGGAGCAAACGTTCGTTAAGGACACTGGAGATATGTCGTACATCTATCACAATATGGTGGAATCGTATTTCCGACTTTTCGATCCGGAGACAATAAATTAGCTTGATGAATTTTAGTGAGCTGTAATCTAGTACTACAGATAACCATATTTCGGGTAAGTCGATCAGCCTCAACCCATTTGGACAGGTTTCGGCATGGAAACTGAATTTTCCAACTGTTGTACCAATTATACCTTCTTCGTCCATCCTGGCGTAAAAATCGCTTAGTACAATTGCAACGTCCCTGTAGTCGTATTTCTTGGACGGCGCTGATGTCAGCCTTTACTTTTACGAGGATATCAATGAGCTGGGCTGCGGCACCTTCCCAATTTGAGGACCGAACATTCCAGGTCCATGTCCTTAAATCCTAATTCTTATTACTTTTACTGAGGCCAAGATCAAAAGTGGGGTCTTCAATCTGGAATGGTTTGCACGGGTGGGCGAGTAGTACAAAGTTTTCTTAAGTTTATATAGCAATTCGTTTGTGTCAAGACCGACACCCGCTCGCAGCCACACCTCTGCCGCGTCAATTAGACTTACGGAACACTTGCAGAAGAGATATTGTCCCAAAGTGGGGTTTACGATCTCATTTGTTGTATTGGCTCCACACAAGTATCAACCGTCCCTTACGAACATATTGTGCGGCGGTAGCCTAGGGGATGGCGTTATTGAAAAAGTGCCACATTAAACCTCTGCACTCGGTGTTCTTAATGAACTTGGACTGAACGAGACCGAGAAAAGGAGGTCGAGACAGGATCAAACACTACTTTTCATTCTCCAGCAGAAAACAATTGAGTATGAGTATTGAATATTCCAAGAGCGAAATGAACATATTCGCCGACGGATCAACTCATGAAATAGGAAGGGGCGCGGGTTTCTTTTATATTTAATAATCCATACACAAAAGGTGGCTTCGAACAATTCAGTCTTTCAGGTGAAAATTGTTGGCATAATAGAAGCCGTCTAGAGCGCTTAGCTCTATAAGCTCATGAACATTCTATTGGATGGAGAGTGGCATTTAAGGCCATCCGTAGCGCCAATATTAAGTCTCATTGAGTTCGGTTATGTAAGCAAGGAACAATTAGCTTTTAGTAGGTAACTCGGCTATAAGTATATATGAGTGTCCTGTCAGATAGGAATAGAAAAACAGATGGGTTGATCCGCTTAAGGGCATTTGGGAACACAATTCCCTTAAGCAGTCCCAGATCTTCAGCTCTTTTAAGATTTGTTTGAAGCGATAGGTGTTTAAGGTATATCTCGGTATTGAAACACAAGGAACACTAAGCATACCACATAGTAAATTTGCGGTAGTAACTAAGACCTTAAGGTCCCACCTTCAAAAAATTGAAAAACAGAGCATAAGCAAAAGCTCTGCATCATAGTATATATTTCACGGCACTAAATGTCTCAATTTATAAGACAATGGGTAGCTGGATTGGGAAAAAATTTGGGGGTTTTTCAAGTTTACTGAGTTGCTAGATAAGGCTTAATTTTTTATCACAATGGGAGCACAATGGGACTACCATATTAACTTCCCTAGTGCGGCCGCTTGCAGTGCCAACCAATGATCTCTTAATGGTCAACTGTGTTTTAGCATAATAAAATGTTTGTCTTATTAAGAGAAAATGTATCTCTCCTCATTTCTGGATTGAAAATTATCTGAAGCTCTTCAGGGTGCAAAGTGTCGGTGTCTTTACGTTAAATTGTGGCTTACAATTTAGTAAAAGTATTTCATATACTCCCCTGTGTAATTCTTTGGTATTTTCATTAAATGATGACCTGTTTATGGTTATTGTCATTGCTTCCTTTCAATGTTAATCAAATGTCTTTTTGCCTTGGTGCAAAAGTAATACGCGCCAGACTCAAAGAAATATATGCTGCCTAACTTTTATATTGCCTGCTTACTCTGTTTGTGTTTATTGTCTGCAAAAATATTTTACAAAAGCAAAATGGGTTTCACAAAGCCAAAAGGCGGCAGATGCTTTTCTACAGAAAGGAATTTTTTAATTAAAATGAGCGCTGCAATTAGATGCTGAATGCTGTGCTGCTCCTTTATTGCTACTATTCTATTTGCCATTCAGGCATGTGTTGTTGTGGATGATGAGAGAGTTGAGGAAGTGCGGTGCAGCTATATTTAAATTAAGACTTTGACAATGACATTGAATGGTTTGTGTAAATAAAATACGTTTTTTTTTGTTTCAGCCTAATGTTTAACTAACGGTGCATTTTGTTAGTGCTATCAAATGAATTGTGGAGTTATTTTAAAGCTAAGCAATTTTTCAAGGCTGCTTAGTGGGAAAAATTGGAATAAGTATAAAGTGAGCTGAGAAATTGAGTTTTTTATTCCTTACGATTTGCTACGTCATATTACATATACATATGTATGCAAACATAAAATTTTAGGATCACGCTACAGTTATAACCCATATATAACCATTATATAACCAATATATAACCAATATATAACCATTCATAATAGCCATTTTATAACCAAAACTCGAATTTTTGTTTCAAAACGAGTTGTTTCTATTAAATTGTTTTTCCTTCGGATGTAAACTTGTGAAAAGTGATGCTATGTTAGTTTGCATTTAGGTGATGACGTGCACTTGTTAATTTTTCTTAGAAGTTGAATAAGAAATCAAAACACTCTATTATTTTCAAGAGTATTTGTCTCCAAATTAAATCTTCCATCCTCAATTAAGAGATATTTTAAATAAAAAGAAAATTAATATTTTTTACAATAACATTTCGCTTACTTTAGCTAAGAAAATCATATAAATATATTTTTTATCAATCACTTTCGAACACTCAAGCGCACTTGTTGCCCATTTCGTTCTTAGAATAGGAAAGTACTTCTGGTTTCTCGCTTTCTCAGAGCAACTGCATTGCCACTTGTTTGCCAAGAAAGGCAGCAGTGCTCGACTAGAAAGACACTATTAAGTATTTGTTGAGCAGCAGACGGCTATTTGTCGGTCACTCAACAGTGTCAAGTATTAACTGCCACTGCAATTGTTGCTTGGACTACGGCAAGTCAAATGCTATTGGCGAATTGTAAGAAAATAACGTATGTGCATTTACTGTTACAAGCGGTGCTGCAGTATTTGAAGTGTGCCGTAAAGCACTTGTACTTTTCTCAGATAATTTCTAGTTGATGTTCGTAAAAGTGCTTGCGGAATTCAGTGTAAAGCGAAGCTGAAAGCTTAACCTGAATTTGAGCTTGCATATGTCACAACTGTTGAAAAGTGAGTGCGAATGTATACACGAAGGAAATGGCTGCTACTTCTGGCTTAAAATATAAATTGGTAGTTAAAGAATGCTTATGAAGTGTTTTGGAGCATTCTTAAGCATATTCACCGTTTCCACTTTGCTTGCACCAACTTTTTCCAGCCTGATTAAGGCAACTCGATAACTTGTTTTTATTTCATCAATCGAATTTTCCTTTTTTTACAATCACTGACTGAATATTTTGTTATCGATATGAAGACGCGATCTACAGTATTTTGAGTAGTTAAGTTAGAATCGGTGGTAGATCTTCAACTTGAGGATCGCACTTGGACTCCTATAAGTAATTCTTTGTGAGGCCATAACATGGAAGTCCTGTAACCGATATTATAAGTTCCGTTGGCGAGCCGCATGCTCCTCTCCCTTTCACCCTTTTCTAGTGTGGCTTGGAAACTTCTCTTCCAAATAAAGCCTGAGGGTATGTAGTTTATTTATCCACCAACTATCTGTAACAAGCTATGTAGAGAAAGAAGCAAAGAAGTAAAGGAAAAGTGTATATATCTACATTTGCTAGACGCGTCCTCTCATCGCCAAGATCTGCTTGAGTAACGTCTATTGCGCAGTCAGCAGCCGCGAGGAGGACACGGTTGAAAGCATTTCGGGCAACTTGACTAGTTGAGAAAGATTGTATGAATTATTCTCTGGCCATACGGAGGTTTTCTGAAGTTCAGGTTCAGTGGAACTTCATCATGTCTAAAAAGGTTTTCAAGACAGGAAAGGACGCGATATTTTTTCCCACGCAAATATTACTGAAGTATGAAGTATGTCGTAAACTTCATACTTCAGTAATATTTGCCATTTCATCAGAAAGAAAGATATACGATCCAGCACTGATGAAATTATTAAAATTTAATACCGAAATTCGGAGTCATTGGCCTCAACATTAAGAGCCGTAGGACCAATTTATGGTCGTCATAATCCTCCTGTGAGATCCACAAATGAGCGTCTGGTGGAAAAATTTGAATCCGCAAGAACTCAAGCCGCTCGTCCACCAAAATCGTCGTATGTTTGTGAATTGGTCTGAACAACAACTAGAAATGCTCCGGTTTTTCATCGAAAAATCATCTTCAGCGTTGAGGCCCATTTCTAACTGCATGGCTTCGTCAATAAGTAAAATATGCGTTATTGGCCAGGCAGCAATCCATTCCTTCAGTCAGTATTGCATCCCGAAAAAATGACGGTTTGGTGCGATTTATGTGCCGGTGGAGACATAGGGCCGCAATCATAATGTGTCAAATGCTTCACATTTCAATTTATTTTAACATGACACTTAACAGTCCACTACTTTAAAGAAAAATAAAAATTTATTTAATAACAAGGTGTCTTATTCTTATGCAATACACATGTACAGACACAAACACACGTAAGCAAGCTCACGGCGACAGCCCCAACGGGGTTTTAATTAACTCGCCACATCAAAGAATTGGCTCATTAAATTTTAACACGAATGAAAATGTGTTTATTAATTTTAATGATTGCAACTGCGATACCGCCGGCCAAACGCATACACAAACCAACAGTACCACACACACACACGCACGCACGCTTGCTTTATATTTCCGCACAAAAGTGCATTAAATTGGATTTGCATTTGTATGCGTATGTGTTCGTGTGTGTATGTGTGTACGCACAATTGCGAACGCATGAAATATTTACGTTTACATGTGGATTTATGTCCGCTTACTTTGCCGCTGAGCCCTCATAACGAAATATTTCATCTGTGCGTTCCGCATTGAGCACTAAAGCGTGCAAAGATTTATGGGCGCTGCAATTACACTGGGCCGCGCTGCCTGTGAACGCTGCGCTTTTGCGCGAAATTGCCAATATTCGTACGAAAAAATGTAGAAAAGCAGGTGGTGTCAGAGAGGGAGAAAGCGGAAGAGGTAGGCAGAGAGAGACAACGAAGCTGTCCATCAATGTTGTTGCAATTGTTGCAACTGTACAAAGTCAGCCGCATTTGCAAGAGTGTGTGTGTTATCTGCTTGAGTGCCTGTTAATTTATAGGCGCAATTGGTACAGGTGAATTGATGCATTGCACGGTTGGGCGGTCAGCTTGCGGTAACTGTTTATATGCACTCAACATATGTGTGCGTAGTAAGTATATACACGGGTGTGCGCGTGTTGTACGCGTACGAGCACGAATAATGTTGCTGCGAATATTGTTTTACCGTTTTTTTCTCTGTTTTTAAATTACTGATCATGAATGGTTCGAAAATATTGGGTGTGCTTTATATCAGGGGGTAGGAAGGGTATAAATTCTTATTTAATGCTTATTGAAAATTTTTGGTCATAAATGCATGGTTATCTAAACAATTTATCTTAAAATAATTGTTATGCAACGCAATTCGAGAACCTAAAATGCAAAATTTTTGGCCTGCCTGACCGGTATAGAAAGTTGTAATCAGAGCATGCAGATCGCATTATTTGTCTCTGAGTAAGCTTTGCCATAATTGACAGAGATAATATTTCCCACTACGTAGAAATTAATATTATATACATAAGTGTCCTAGATTTCGAAACTACGACCATATCTGTTGATTCTAGTTTTTGAAAAATAAGTACTACTGCAAAATATAACCTAGATAGGACACAATATCAACTTGTACACAGAAAGTATTCTAAAACAACATGAGAAATTTTCTATGAGTGATGACTTTAACGCTCCAAAGGGGAGAGAGCTTCATGCCTTAACAAATATTCACGGTTCAACGTAGGAGACGTAGGTAGGAGTCCAACTAGCGACAATTAAAGAAGTGGAAAATATCACTAAAACTAGATTTAAACCAAAAATTGTTCCGGGCTTCGATTTGGTGACTGCTGATATATCGAATATCCTAACGCGGAAGGCATTAGCATTACTTATATCGATAATAAACGCTTGCATAAGTCTTATAGAAGTATCTGTGCCACTGTCATAGAAGGTATCAGAAAACAAAATTATACAAAAACCTGGGACGATACTTCTTATAATGAAGAAACAATACATATCTACAACTAAAATTTGTATCAAAAAAGCAGCACATGACAAAATAAGTTGTAATTGTATACACATATATAAAGTACAATGCCTTTTCGGCGATAGTCATCCATTTTCTTTTTCATATCCTAGTCTGAGTGAAACCCTTTTGCTAACTTCACGTAAACTTTAATTCCTTTATCATTTATTGAGTGACCGAAACTTAAGCAGCAATTAAGCGCTAAGTGCTGATAAATATTAAAATATGACGCAGTATTTCTCAAAGGCCAATAAAATGAGCAACAGAAAAGAAACAAAAAAGCAACCTAGAGGAAGTAGACAGAAAAAAGCTCAAGAAGACTTTTTAGGAAGAAGGTTTGAATTTTTGCACACAATTGTTCAAATGTTGTTTATTAATAGAACCAACGACATTTTTATAAGATTAAAAAGTTTGTAATGAAAGCTAGAAATATTAACCTTTTGTGCTATGAAAGCTTGCTATTTAAATATTTCATATGCTTATTTTAGTGCTCTTCGTCTTTCTTATTTTTTTGTGACATCAATTGCCTCATGGACAGTTCAAGTGTGAATATTCGAGTTTTAAGAAAGAAATAGGTCTCATAATAACCCCAAAATTTTGTTCTGCATACAACACAGTATTGTAAAAAAATTAAAAATAGAAAAAAGAATATTGGGAAAATAGGTTGTTACATTGTAAAAAAATGAGGAAAATATTAGAAAAAATAAATAAAA